>NC_080682.1:98413912-98719343 GCF_030445035.2 Dasypus novemcinctus | reverse complement strand
AATGGGAGTAAATGGTGATAGGATAAATAAAATTCGTTAGGACTTCAGGTAGTATCAGGCTAAGTCTGGGATTATACTCTGCTATACCATAAATGGGTAAATGATAAAGAGGAACAATTAGGCATGGTGTGTGGAATTATAGATTCATGTAGAACCATATATTCTGATGTTAGATTCTGCTGATATCAACGCTCAACAACATGTCTTGAAGGGTGGAAATAAGAACAATTGAATCTATTAGATAAACACATTCATTGGAGCAAAAGGCAGTTTTGAAATACCTTAGCTGGCATTTGGAGGAAACAATGCCAACTTCATGTATGTGTATTTTTAACCATACACTCAGTCATATACTCAGTTGTAAGAGTTAACAACCCCCCCTCTGGGTCACCCATTGGGCTTGCAGAAATATAAAACAGGCTCAGGGTCTAGAAACAGAATGAGGAGACATTTCAATATAATAATTAAGAGAAGAAATTTCGGAATCAAACATTTCTGTTAAGATCCCAGCTCTTCTGCTTATAGATGTATGACTTTCATAAAATTACATTTTTTTGCTCACATTCTCCATTTGTAAAATATGAAAAAAAACATAGTACCTATATCATAGAGTTGTTTTAAAGATTAAATTGGTTAATATGTAAAAGCACTTTGAACATACCTTGCACGTATCTTCTACCTAATGACACAGTAGCTAAAAGTAGTCCATATTGGAGCAATAGTATAAATGCCTGTGGTAGGAGGGGCTCATGGTAAATAAGTATTAAATATGTATCTTTAGGGCACTTGATTATAAGTAAAGGAATAAACGTTCTATCAAACTTTAAATATTAAAGAAAGTTTTATCTAAACTTCAAAAAGCAAAGATAGATAGAGCTGCCCTGGCTAGGAACTCATCACTCCCTCAGTTTTCATTTTGAATGTAACTACTATGAAAATATACAAACATTTTTATGTGCCCTGTATATATGCCCTGGGAAACTCCCTCCCAACCATGTGCCCCTTATCAATAACACCCCACACCAGTGCTCCTTCCCGGCCATAGTTGAAGCTCTCTGTGGTCCAAAACTTCTTCAAAAATTAGGCCTAATATATTGTCAGGTTCCATTAATAGTAAAATAGAATGTAGTGATGGGTTTAAAGGTTAGATATAGAATGCATACTAATTTAGAAAAGTAAATAAAGTAAAAATAAAATGGGGTATCAAAAAATGAAAAAATGAAAAGCTTTGTTTTTGATGTTTTGACATTAATCACTGCAATAAGTGTTGTCCTGTATTACAGTGGCAAGACAATTTCTTCCATTTCTTCCTCAGTGTCTACATCCTTTCTTTTTCTTTGTTTTTTTTTTTCGTATTATTATGTTTGTCTTCACAAAATATTAGATCACAGTAACTCACATATACAATATACAGTACTCCCTCATATGCAACACCAAACACCTTTTCCCTTCCCCAGCAATGACCTTGAATAAAAAGGGGAAATGGAAGGGACAAATGAGTTTATATGGCTATGAGTGTCCAAAAAAGAGTCGGGAGGTCATCAGAGGGGTCGCACTTACACACGCCTCAGCAGGGTCCCAGAGACAGCCAAAGTAGATATAAGCCCAGGTACTGATTCTTCTGAGGGCTACAGAGACCCACAGGGTCTATGGTCATGGCAGATGGCTCTGGAGTTCAGTGCCATGTTAATTGGCCCTACTTTGGAGTTTGTGTTCCTGAGTGTGATGGAGTTAGACTTAGATGTGATCTTTCTACACATGTCACTATTGTTACTTTTACCAGACCTGTGCTTGGCACTGGGGTTGGTGTATACTCAGGAGACCTGAATCTCTGGACTGTCCATGTGATAGCCAGGCCCTGAGCCTCAGCAGACTTGCAACTCCTACACTCTGGTTTACTGAACTTACCCCGGCCAGCTAACAGGGAGGTAAAGAAGAACAACTACCACAGCAGGGAGCCAAGAGTGCCTACAACTGTAAGCAGAAGAATTGCATCCATTATCCATGTGGAATTTCAGCGGCCTTTAGATATAGAGATGGAGTGAACATAACCATCCCAGGATGCACAGGATGGAGTAATAGAGTATGGATTAGAGTGGACTTACTGATAATCTACTATAGAACTACTGTGATTAGTAATGAAAGAAATTGTAGTATTGATGTGAAGAAAGTGGCCACAGTAGCTGCTGAGGGTAGGGATAGGGAAGAAGAGATATGATGTGGGGGCATTTTCAGGAATTGGAGTTGTTCTAGGTAGTATTGCAGGGACAGTTGCTGGACATTGTATGTCCTGCCGTGACCCACTGGGTGGCCTGGGGGAAAGCGTCAACTATAATGTAAACCATTATCCATGTGGGGTAGCAGTACTCCAAAATGTATTCACCAAATGCAGTGAATGTCCCACAATGATGAAAAAGGTTGTTGATTTGGGAGGAGTGGGGTGAGGAGGGTGGGGAGTATATGCGGACCTCATATTTTTGAATGTCACAATTTAAAAAAAATCAAGAAAAAAAACTAAAAAGAAAAAATGTAAAGACGTTGGTCTTCATATTTTGGCACCAGGAAGTTGGTCTGTCAACAAAGAATAAATTTCTTTCAAGTATTTCAGAGTTGAAATTCTGTGAGTCATTTTTATACTGAGTCTGGCTCCTGGTGTAACACAATACTTATCTCAGATATAGCTGGTTTCTCCATTCTCAACCAGCAGACAAAAGGAAAATATGAGGGGGGAAGGTGTGGGTTATAGTCCCATATATTTTCTTTACAGTTTTTATGTGACTTTCTGTAACAGAAAGCATTTTGAAAATAAAAGGAAAAAATAAGATACTGGGGGAACATACAGAAGAAATTGACAATAAGTTAAAAAAATAATAAATCATATGATGATGAAAGTCATAAGACAAAACAAAAAGCCTTTTTCTGGAGGGGGAGGTTTTGGATTGCATAAGAGTTGCTACTGAGGCAGGGGAGGATCACAGGTGCAGGATGTCAATGGTGGGGGGATGTGTGGGGAGGGATACACCAGGGGAATGGCTATATGGAATATAAATGTGTTCATGTGACCATGGGCTCTTGTCTCGGTGGATGGAGACCTACACAATAATCAACAGAATATTGAATTCTCATTTTGAGAAGACCTGCTAAATTCTCTAATAGAATGGCAAGTATCTCTAGAATACATGGGCAGACCCTAGTGCAGGAAGACAGACCAATTTGTCAGGCTTTTGATGTTGAAACTTGTACTTATGAACCTTCTTCAATGTGAGATTGAAACTTAGCCTAGTGTTATGTATATTGCTTTAGAGTTACCTCCTGAAAGCCTCCTTGTTGCTCAAATGTGCCCTGTATCTGAGTCAAACTCAGCATATGAGCTCACTGCCTTCCTACTTGCATAGGACATGATTCCAGGAGATGGGCCTCCCTGGCAATGAGGAATTATTACCAAGTGCCAACTAGCAAAGCATGTGGAAAGGACCTTAAACCAAATGGTGGAAATATTAAATGCAAGAGTTTTCACTTGGAAGAGATTTAAAAGTATGTCAGGAGGTCGTTCAGAGATCGTGAATTTTTATGTCTTGGTAGGATCACACTGACTGCAGAGTAAACAATGTTTCAAGCAGGGGTGATCCTGAAGGCTCTACAGACATCTAGATATTATAGGCAGGGCAAACAACCCAGGAAATCAGCATTATGCCTGTGGGCCTTACCTTGGAATATATGATAACCTATCTTCCCAATGTATCAGAGTTAGATTTATGTATAATTTTCCTATAAATGATTATTTTCCTTTTATTTGAACCTATAATTAGCACTATATCCATTAAATATATGTTCCAGAGACATAAATCTTGTGGCTGTTAATATGCCTGTTGAGCCCTGAATTTCAGGAGAGTAGCAGCTAACACTTATTCTCCAATTCATTGGACTCACCAGGGACAACTAACAAAAGGACTATGATATGGAAGCAGACTTGGCCCAGTGGTTAGGGCATCCGTCTACCACATAAGAGGTCTGCGATTCAAACCCCGGGCTTCCTTGACACGTGTGGAGTTGGCCCACACTCAGTGCTGATGCGCGCAAGGAGTACCATGCCATGCAGGGGTGTCCCTGCGTAGGGGAGCCCCATGCGCAAGGAGTGCACCCTGTAAGGAGAGCAGCCCAGCACAAAAGAAAGTTCAGCCTGCCCAGGAATGGTGCAGCACACACTGAGAGCTGACACACAAGATGACGCAACAAAAAGAGACACGGATTCCCGTGTCGCTGACAACAGAAGCGGACAAAGAAGAACATGCAGCAAATAGACACAGAAAAGAGACAACTGGGGTGGGGGGGAAGGGGAGAGAAATAAATAAAATAAATAAGTCTTTAAAAAAAAAAAGACTATGATAGACAAGGCCCATCCCCAAAAAGAGAGAGTATCAAGTATTTCAAGTAAGGCTGTTCCATCTGTCTGACAGAAGGGACCTAAATTCCCTCTCAATTGGAAGCAGAGTGGGCATCACCACCCCCAAATCCTCAAGACTGAGGAATGAAAAAACATAAGGGAGGAATGCAACAATGGGCTTATTATTATTTTAGTAATGAAAGAACTTGTAACACTGATATTAAGACAGTGGTGCAGAGGTGCTGAGGGGAGGAAGAGGGAAGAATAGATGTGAAACGATGCATTTTTAGGACAATGGAATTGTTTTGCATGATATTGCAATGATGGATACAGGCTTTTATACATTTTGTCAAACCTTATAAAATTGTGTGGTGCAAAGTGTAAACCAAAATGTAAACTATAGACCATGGTTAGTAGCAATGCTTCAAAATGTGTTCATCAATTGTAACAAATGTACCAAACTAATGAAAGATACTGTTTATAGGGTAAAGTGTGGGAGGCGTAGAGAGACGGGTATATGAGAAATGCCTATAATACCTATGTAACATTAATGTAATCTAATGCATCTTTAAAAATAAGGAATTATTTTTATAAAAAAGGCACATTGAGTCTATAATCCCTCTTTATAGTATCCTTATATTAAAAATTTAGTCCCATCCAATGTCATAGTCCTTCATCTAAAATCCAACACACTTTGAAGGTATTATTATATATGTTCCTCAGTTTTCTATCTGTATAAATTGACATCTATATAAAATGGCCTATGATAAGTTGTAAGGGCATTGGATAAGGGTGTTGGTAGTTCAAGGATGTGAGTGGGGGCAGCAGTGTGGGAATGTGAGGGTGAGTACTGAGGGGTGGATGGGTTGGACTCTCCATGGAACTGGGGAGAAGCCAGCAGCAAGGAATAGGTGAACTCTGTCTTGTAGGAATTTGTAGGTCTACAGTTGAAACTTCAATGGTGAGAATGTTCTTTTGGCAAATATGGTAGGAGAGAGAGGGTCACTGATGCAGGGTGTCAGTGGTGTGGGGATATGTGGAAAGGAGGCAACTGGGGCATAATTCTGTGGAATATGAATGTGTTTATCTTGACATAAGGCATAAATGGGCTGTGAAGTAGCTCTAATGATAAAGCTTGGTTGGTTCAGTGAAACCTAGACTCAAAATTAGCCCTCAGTAAATGAAGCTCAGATCTACTTTCTATGACTTCTTGGGCTTATTGTTATGAGATCACAAAAAGGTTATAAAGGTGTATAGTCTAAAATGTAAACCATAATGCAATCCAAAATGGCACCATAGTTAGTAGCTACGTTTCAATATCTGTACATCAGCAGTTGCATAACATCCACATGTAAAAAGATCATTGCTGGGGAAGGGGGAAAAGGGTTTGATGCTGGGTATATGGGAGTCCCCTACATTGCGTATGTGACTTCACTGTGATCTAATACTTTTTTGAAGAAAAAATTAAAAATTAAAAAAAATATATAAATGCTAATGAAGGAACAGAAGAGATTGCTCTGCCACTGCACATACTGGGCAACACTTATTATAGTGATGAAAGGCAAAGCATCAAAAAGAAAGTTTTATTGTATTTTCCATTTATTAATATTCTTAATTATTTTTTACTTTATTTTATTTTATTTTATTTTTTACTTTATTTTAGTTTTTCTAAGTTATTATGTATTCTACTTCTAATCTTTTAACCTATCATTACTAGTTTATTTTCCTACTAATTGAATTTGGCAATATATTAGGCTTCATTATTTAAGAAGTTTTGGATCACAGAGGGGTTCAGCTATGGCAGGGAGGAGCACTGATGTGGGATATCACTGATGAGGGATGCATGTGTGGGTGGGAGTTCTCCAGGGCATGTATATAGGGTATAAAAATATGTTCGGATATCCATTGGGTTTTGTCATAGAAGGTAGAGTTTCACATGACTGCTGAGGGAGTGCTGAGTTCCTAGCCAAGAGACCTCTGTCACATTCCCCAAAGGTACAGCAACAATCCCCCAAGTGCAAGGACAAAGACCAATGAAGAAGAATGGTCCAATGATGGTACCTTGATACTGATGACTATGCTTATGAGCCTGTGTGCTTGAAATTTGAACTAGGCCTAGAGCTGCAGGGTACCTAAGATGCTCAAATGTGGCCACTCTCTAAGCCAAACTCAGCATGTAAAAGCATTACCTTACCCCCAGCATGGGACATGATTTCCAGGGATGAGCCTCCCTGGCAGCAAGGGATTACTACCAAGCAAAAGCTGGTGATGCAACTAGAAAAAGATCTTGAGTAAAAGTGTGAAATCATAAAGACAAATGAGTTTATATGGCTAAGAGACTTCAAAATGAGCTGGAAGGTCATCACCGGGGTCACACTTATGTACATCTCAGCAGGGTCCCAGAACCAGTCAAAGTGGGTACATCCCCAGGTAGTAGTGCTCCTGAGGGCTACAGAGACACCCAGGTTCAGACCCTATGGTCATGGCAGATGGCTCTGGAGTTCACTGCCTTGCCAGTGGGCTTTAGTTTGGAATTTGTGCTCCTGAGTATGATGGAGTTGGACTCAGATGAGACCTCTTTACAGATGCCTCTTCTGTCACTTTTACTGAACCTGTGTTAGGCACTGGGGTTTGTGTATGCTCAGGAGACTTGATTCTCTGGACTGTCCATGTGCCACCTGGGCCCTGAGCCTCAGCAGAGTTGCAACACCTACTCTCTAGTTCACTGGACTTAACCAGGTCAGCAAACAGGGTGATGACGATGGTCAATCACCATACCAAGGAACTGAGAAAGTACAAATGAAAGCAGGAGAATTGCATCCATCAGCCACATGGGATCTAAGCCGCTTCTCAATTTAGAGGTGTTGTGGACATTGCCAACCCAGGGTCAATAGGAAGGAGGAATAAAATATGGGTTAGAGTGGACTTACTGGTAATCTACTATATAACTATTGTGACTCTAGCAATGAAAGAAATTTTATCATTGATGTGGAGACAGTGGGCACAAAATTTGCTGAGGCCAGGGGGAGGGAAGAAGAGGTGTGATGTGGGGGCATTTTTAGGACTTGGAGTTGTCCTGAATGCTATCTCAGGGACAGATGCAGGACATTATGTATCCTGCCATAGCCCACTGAATGGACTAGGGGAGTATGTAAACTCCAATGTAAACTCTAATCCATGCGGTATAGCAGTGCTCCAAAATGCATTTACCAAATGCAATGAATGTGCCACACTGATGAAAGAAGGTGTTGATGTGGAACGGGTGGGGGATGTGGGGCCTGGGGTATATGGGAATGTCTTATATTTTTTAATGTAACATTTTGTGTGATCTATGTTTCTTTTTTAAAAAGACAATACAAATTTGCTTTTAAATGACACAAAACTAGACAACACACACTCCACTTGACTCTTTCTCCTCTTTTTCTTTACATGATCCCTCACCCCTGCTTTCTAGGAGTTTGACTCCTGAAATTTGACTGGCTTCAGCTTTATTTTTAGAGAAACTATTCTAAGAAAATTGGAAATTCGGTGGCTCAAGTAAACAAGCAATCAGAATGAGGTTTTAATTTTAGAATTACACCCTTGACCAAAAGTGAAAAGGAGCCCAGTGCTAATGGTAAGCAAAATAATGATAATTGCTGGTCTGCAATCCTTGCTAAAGATTACTTTGTGGTTAATTTAGAGGGAGATGCATGTTAAAAAATGATGCACTGAAATATCCAGTATATATGCCACGTTTATGTGTGTGGCAACAAAAATTTTGATGATTATTGAATATTCTCATTTTTTAAACTGAATTAGATAACGTCAAAAATAAAATAATCAGGTAAAAGAGATAAATAGTTATTTAAGATGTTTTGTGAGAGCAAGTTAGACGCAATGGAGATTTAATAAGATTCAACCTTAACACGGGACAGAGTGCTAGAGGGAGTATTGTACACGTTAGAATACTCCCCAAATAGAACTCAGTGAGCTGGGTTTTTGCATGCACAAAGCAACTTTACATCTTCCAATTATTAGGCTTAATTATACTTGCCAGTTCGGATACTCTACTTTTTTGTTTGCTGCCTGGTTTAGGGTACAAGGATTTAAAATGCCCATTTGAAAACAATAGCCTATAATTCTATGGAAATCTTGCTTTCATTCTGGACAAAATGTGTCCCCTCTGGAGACCAGAACCTCTGAACCCAGAAATCCATATTTGAGAAAACAGAAAGCACAGCAGCTGTTAATGACACATTTGTTCTCCTTAGTGGGTCACAGTGATCATGAAGTTCTTTCATTCAATGTGCTTACTCCAGAAGGATGCCATCACATCCTCACATTTTTGCTTCCAGCTATTACTTCACATACGCCTTTTGCAAGCAGTGCTACTGCTCTATTGGGCTGGAGGGTAGCAGTGTGTGGTAAAATCAGTTAATCCCTATAATGTGAGCCCCAATTCTGATACAATGTATTTTGGAATCCTACACCTGTTCATCAGGCACTCTGTTACCTTCAGAAAAGTGCTGCTGGGTTCTGCGGGCAGGAATGACTGTCCCACATCCAGATTGCCTGTGCAATCAACCTGCTTGCTGATGCAAGATGGAAGAGGTCTAATGTTGTCCTGTCACCAAGGGGCTAATCGGTATCCTTGAGGAATATTTCTGTACCAAGTTCTAAGCATTAGTCTCTGCTATTGGCAAACAGGTCATTCAGCAGTGTCAGAAGCTACATCTGCCTTAACTATGCTGCCTTAACTATGCTGGAGTCCATACTTAGACCTATGTGCAGCCTATTTCTCTGCCACTGTGGGGACTATGTTCATAGCTAGTGATACTGAGATGGCTGATGACAGAAGTTGTGAAAACTGATCAAGTCCTTTTGTCTGACTGGTTGATTTGTGACTTATCCTGGATAGTTGCTTTCTGCTTGGCATTAATATATGATACAAAGGGTTTCACAGCTTATATTCCTCCCATATATTCATCCTCATTCCTCTACCTTACACTTCCTTGTTTTTGATCATTTACCATTTTCCTTTCAGTCTTTTAACCACTAATTCACCATTGCTAATGATTCTGCATATATTCTAACTTCAGCAGTCTTTTTTTTCCATGCAAAGGTATTCAGCAAGTTCACTGTCCCATCACTGTCTTTCAAGGATACCTCTGAGTAAGGCTATAGTGGTATCTACCCATTTTTACTCTTAATTTTTGTTTGGACTCATACTGAAATAGATCAACCAATCATGGGGTTTTCCTTCAATGACCATATAAATTTGGTATTTGACCATGTGTGAGCTGAGAGGGGTCACTGGTGCAATAGTGGTGTTGAAATGATGGTGAGGGATATATGATCCTTAAATTCGTTTTGCCATCCCATCTTGCGTGTGGCAATCTCGAAGAAATCACTTCTATCATAAAATAGATTGTTTCTGCACCTGCCCAAACTTATGATTCAGTAAGTCTCACATTACATGTAATTCGGCCTGCATATTTTTTATTAAATTGTCTTTTATTAAAGATACATAAATCACAAAAAAAGTTACATTAAAAAATATTAGAAGTTCCAACATACCCCACACTCCACACCCCCAACTCCTCCCACATCAACAACCTCATTCATCATTGTGGCATATTCATTGCACTTGGTGAATACATTTTGGAGCTCTGCTGCACTACATGGATTATAGTTTACATTGCAGTTCATTCTCCCCCCAAGTACATTCAGCGAGTTATGGCAGGATATATAAGGTTCAGCATCTGTCCCTGCAATATCATTTATGATAACTAGACTGTGTATTGACTTAGTACTCAACGTTAGGGATTCTACTTTACATGACCCAGACTTACACTTATTTTTGCAAAAGATGTATTATTTTCCTTTGCAGTTGGTATGGCCTTGTTTGAGGACCCCAGCATCTCTGCTATGATATATTTATTCAAGTTGGCTACAAACTTCACAAAACATCTTTCTGTTTCGCTTATATCTCCAATACAGTAAGGTCTTCTGCAGGATTATATGATCTGAGTAGCAGTGCTGCTACCAAAATAACCTGGATCTGCTACAAAGCCTTTTCCTATTGTGAGCCTTGCTCAAACCAGGAAGTCTTTTGTATTGATCATTAACTTAGATTCCAAGCTTAAAAGATAGATGCTACACAATGGATTGACTTAACAACAGGAATCTATTGGATGATGGGTTTCAGAGCCTAGAAGACCTCCTTCTTCCCAGGGTTGATAGTATTCTGGATAGTTGCTGGTTTTCCCATCACGAGGTGATGTTCCTTTTCTTTTTTCTCCAGGGTTCTATTAAGTTGACTTCCAGCTTCCTGCTCCTCTTCATGATTTCTTTTCTGTGTCCAATTTCCTTTGCTTCTAAGGTCTTCATTGGATTAAGATCCACCCTCATTCAGTGTGGGCACACCTTAACTGATAATGTCCTCAAGGTTCTTAATTATGAATGGGTGTACATCTACAGGACCAGGAATTAGGGCTTAAATATGACTTTTGTCTCTTTTTTTTTATGCCACCTATTATTAACACCTTGCATTTTATCATACATTTGTTAATAATTCATGAAATAACATTCTTGTACTATCAACTACATTCTGTTATCTACAATTGTGCTCACTGTGTTGCAAGGTCCTTTATTTTTTTAAAAAATTATAGTCTAGTAATTTATATATCCTAAAGATTTTCTTTTATTTATATTCACCTCTATAGCTCCGTGTTACTGATTACACTCACAATAATGTGTTACCACCACCACCACCATTTATTTTCAAACCTTTATCATCTGTCTAAATAGCAATTCTGTACAAATTAAGCAACAACTCCCCATTCTAATCCCAACCTATCTTCAGGTAACCTATATTCTATATTCTAACTCTATGACTTTACTCATTACAATGAGATCATACAATATTTTTCCTTTTGTATCTGACCTATTTACTTAGCAAAATGTCCTCAAGGTTCTTCCATGTTTCTCATGCATCAGGACTTCATTCCTTTTTACAGGTAATAATATTCCATTGTATTTATATACTGCAATTTTTCCATTAATCAGTTGATGAACACTTAGGTTGTTTCCATCTTTCAGCCATTGTTAATTAATCCACAAAGAATATTGGTGTACAAATATATGTTTGAGTAAGTGAAAGTATGTTCAATGAAAATTTAAACAAATTCTTAACAGGACATAGATTCCAATATATTTGTAAAAAAGAAAAGTCCCAAGTTCTTGATTTTAAAGGATAGGCACAAGCATAATCATTTTAGTTGACCAATCAGTCATTGTGAAGGAAATGTATCTACTTGATGAGTTATCACATACCTGATATAAAATTTGATTTTGATATCAATTTCATTAACTTTCTCTTCATTTTTCTTTTTATTTAGATCTTGATATCTACTTATCTATTTTTCCTCTATTTAGATTTTTAACAAAGAATTATGTATACAGTATTCTAGTTGTATTCAAAAGATCTATGCACATTACAGCAAGTGGCTATTATATAATGTGTAATTCTCATTATATCCCTTATTGGATTTATTATCAATTGCAACCCTCTGAGATACATTCACCTAATGTACTTACTAGTGCTGAAATCATCAAAAATGTGCTTGTTGTTTCTCTAAAAAATACTTTTCTTATAAACCTTTCCTTTTCGTTCTAAATCATTTAATGTACTATCAGAAAAACTTCCTGTCCTATTATTTCTGCCTCCATAAAGATATCATGAAGCAGGTTATGTGATAAATAGATATATTTAAATGAAGAGACATTCTTCATTATTCTGATCACTAGTGTGACTAGTGTGGTATAAACAAACAACAGAATATTATTCAGCCATAAAGAGGAATGAAGTTCTGATACATGCAGCCACATAGATAAACTACAAAGTCATCTTGTTGAGTGAAATAAGTCAGACACAAAAAGGCAAATTTTTTTGTGATCACAATGGCATGAAATAATTAGAACAAGCCAACTCAAAAATCAGAATCTAGAATGTAGGTTATCAGGGTATGGGGTACAGATAGGTAGTAGGGAGTTAAGGCTTAAAATGTACAGAGTTCTTATTTGGACTAATTGAAGTGTTTTGGTAATGAATATTGGTTATGGCAGCACAAGACTGTGAATCTAATTAAAAGCACCGAAAAATATATCTGAGGATGGTTATAAGGAGAAAGGCTACATTGTTTTTATATAATATAAGAAAAAAAATTTTTAATTGTTGACTTCTTGCACAACCCAACAGTGAAACCTAGGATAAACAATGGTATATTACTAGTGAGAATATAAAAATTTGCATTCATAAATTGTAAGAAATGCACCATGACAAAGCAACTTGTTAATAATAATGTAGTATAGCTATGGACTCCTTTGTTTTATGCATGATCATAATGTAAACCCACAACTTCTCTTTAAAAAAGCTTTAGAAAAGATACCGCTAAGCTTAATGATACACCCTATTTTTGACAAAAGTGATTGTTATATCTGAAAAATAAAATGGATAAAAACTTCACTAAGTAAAAAATCTGAAAAATATGAAATTCCAGTTGAAAATCACTGTCCTAGGAGATAATGTTAATTTTCAAATATTTCCCAGTATAGAGAAAATCTATACATTTAAGGAAGTTACATATAGTAGGCGAAGCAGACACACAAAGACATAGTTATAATACACTGTGCAGTTACTCTAAGATTACTCACAGGGTCCTCTGGGACCATGGAGGAGACAACTATAATATGGCCATGGGGAGGAGAAAAGGCTTAAGGAATATTTGCCACAAATGATTACATTTTAACATTCATAGGAGGAGGCAGGTTGATTCAGCATGGCTCTGGGTCCTTTGCAGGTCCACAGGCAGGCCTTTTCTTTTTCCTCTGAGAACAGTTTGCCGAGCTGGAATCTCCAGAGTGTCCTGTGCCATAGGGAAAGAAAGCATTGATGAGGCAGGAATAGAACCTGTGGGTCAGGATAAATTGGTGGGCTTACACATTAGTGATACTCTGGCGACTGCATGTCAGCTCCATTTCCTCATGTGGGTCTAGCAACCTACTCACTGATTGGTAAATTTCCTGATGTTTTCAGTTTACACTTGCCTTTCTATCAACTTAAACAGTCATTCACATACTTTCTGTTTGAATTTGATCACATAGACTTTGGATGGATGTCATAATCCACCCTATAAAAGCCACATTATGGCTTGAAAATGCATGGGTGATCATCCATGGTCTTGCCAAGCAATACAGATCAAATAGATGCAAGCATTCAATCATGGTCACGGAAAGAAATCCAGAGACAAACACTTGGACCTGGATCTTGGGTGAATTGGTTTGCTAAGTAGCAGAGATTTTCTGTACAGGATAGTGTAAATTTTTTCCAGGTGCTGACATGCAAGGCGACTCACCTTACAGTGGGGTTTGTTGAGAAAACAATGGCAACCACTAGGGTTTTTTTATCTGTATAATCTGTCCTAACTCAGGATGCTATTATTAATACTTCTTAGTTAAAATCTAGCTTTACATTAATCCTTTTTTGACAAAAAAGAAAGCAGCCTATGAATCAAACAAAAATTTATTTTTGAGTTCAAACCTTTTAAGATATCAGGTAGATTTTGTAAGAACTTCATTTAAAGATACAATCTCCCTAGATTTAGTTACGATTTTTCATTTACTCAGTATATGACCACACATGTCAAAATAACATATGCTATCATGGGTTACTCTGAAGCTAGGCAGAGGAAGTAAAACAGCAATATTATAAATGGGAGGGTACCATGCACTGCGCAAATGTTACTCCCTGATGAAGAATTTGAGGATTAACTCATTTTCACTAAGTAGTCAGGGTAAAAACACCTGTAAACAGAATATGGCATCCTAATCAGCAGAAACTATAGTTATTGTTGAAGTCTGGTAATATTGGAAATGTTAAATTCTGTTCTAATTTCCCAAATATTAAAGGAAAGTAATTTGTAATGATATATAAAAAGATGTATTCTTAAAAACAACAAAAAATACTTCTTTCCATTGAATACTTCAACCTTCATTTCAGATTATCTTCTGAATAAGTAGCATGGTAGCAAGATGCTTAATAGCACGTGTTTAGGAGCTGGTAGACCTGCATGGTGGTAATGGAGGAATTAATGGGTGAGTAAGGTATGTTTACAGCCTGGAAGTGTGTATGCGCTGACAGAACAATGTACAGGGTTGCATGCCTATCAAATGACTGAAAGTAGGGTCTTCTAAGGTTTATTAAGAAAAAAAAGAATGATAAAAGTAGCATTGTGGGAAAACAAATCTGGCACCTAATACATTTAGTAACACCTCTGTACACATATAGCTTTCTTTGGTAGTAGTGGTGAATGCCTTCTAAACTTGAATGAAATAACCATTCATTCAATTGTTGCAAAGTTTTAATTACTTTTAAAAAAATTACATCCAGGTACTCCACTGTACTCTCAGAGAGTTGTGCAATTATTTACTGCCCGTCTATTTTAAAAAGTTTATCACCAAACTATATACAGGCAACCTGGAAAAGGAAGAAAATCGAAAAAAGAATTCAATCCTTAGAGATGGGAGTTCAACCCAGAGATCAAATTTCAATAGCTCAAGAGATGTGGCCTTTGAAATGATAGTTGAGAAACAACCCATGCATATACTGCAGTTTATCGATATGAGATTAGAAATAAGAGAAAGGATACAGGGGTGAGATATATGCCAACCAAAAAAAAAACCAGTGAAAATAACAAGTTATTGTGAGAAAATCAGAACATTTAGAAAAACAGTAGAGAAGCTGTCATATAGATCATATCCAAAAATAATTTATATGACCCTAGCAACAGGTGTGAGAACAAGAGAAGCCAAGAGAAGAGAACAAGGTAGCGTTCAGAAAAGTGACCTGGTGCCACTTTAGGGGAACGTCAATTCTCTAATAATCAGGATTTGATGGAAAAGCAAAACACATCTGGTGAATATATATATTTAAGTATAATGTTGACTTTCACCCCTAGGAATTCTAATTGATCGTTTCAATAATGTGAAAAGTTATCTTCAATAAAATTGATTTTATGCCACGACAAAACATCAGCCATCCCATGGTTATAAAAAATGTACCTATCTTGCTTTAAATGTTTCTTTTTTCCCCTTTCTTCCTTTTTTAAATTCCGCTTGCACACTGTCATTGTCCAGACTATATTATTCCCTCAGAAACACTGATCTAATGGTAATCTAGGATTTGATATCAAGAATCTGTGACGGAATGAGGTATTAACCTATGTATAGTGAAATAATTCAATATGAGGTTTTTTGAAATCGGCTTTTTACACTTAGCATATTGTTATTTCCAAGATTCATCCATGTTGTAGCATGTGTCCTTATTTCATTCATTTTTCTTTCTAAACAATTTTTTATCCTATATGTATTCATCCTTAAATGGACATTTATGATGTTTCTACATTTAATTATTATGAGTAATGTTCATATGAACAATTGGGTACAAGTTGTTTGTAAACAAATGTTTTGCTATTCCTTGGGCATATGGAAATTCTTATGTTTAAAATTTTGCGTACTACCAAATTGTTTTCCAAAGAGGCGACACCATTTTAAAATGTCATCAGCCATGTAGATTTAAATTTCTGCAAAACCTTGCTAATATTTGTTATTGTTTTATTGTTAACAGTCATAATTGGATGACAGTGCAATACTAATTTCATGCATTTAAGTTGCCTTCTCCTAATAATTAATGATTTGAGGTTATTTTTCATGTTCATTTTAAGTTGTAAGCATTTTTTAAATAATCTAGATACTAGGTTAGATATAGAAATTACCAATATATTTTGTTCATTTTATTGGTTATCTTTTTTTTGTTTTAAGATTTATTTATTTATTTATTTCTCTCCCCTTCCCCCCTGCTTCTGTTGTCTGTTTTCTGTGTCTATTTGCCTCTTCTTCGTCCGCTTCTGTTGTCAGCGGCACGGGAATCTGTGTTTCTTTTTGTTGTGTCATCTTGTTGTGTCAGCTCTCCGTGTGTGTGATGCTATTCTTAGGCAGGCTGCACTTCTTCCACGCTGGGCGGCTCTCCTTACGGGGTTACACTCCTTGAGCATGGGGCTCCCTACGTGGGGGACACCCCTGCGTGGCAGGGCACTCCACACGGGTTTTTACTTCTTTTTTTGCTTTTAAAGAAGATTTAGATTACATAAATGCTATATCAAAACTATAGGAGATTCCCATATATCCCATCCCATTCCCCTCCCCATTTTTCCCATTAAAAAACTTCTTTCATTAGTGTTGAATATTTGTTTCATTTGATGAAGACATACTGAATCTTTGTTACTTACTATGGTCTATAATTTACATTATTGTATACACTTTGCACCACAGAGTTTTATATATTTTGGCAAAATGTGTAATGGCTTGTATCAGTCATTGCAATGCCATGCAGAGCCCTTACAATGTCCCCAAAATGCCCCATGTTATACCTATTCTTCCATCCCCCTCTGCTCAGAGCCTCTGGTGATCACAGTCTTTCTATCAATGTTACAAGTTCTTCCATGATTAGATTAATAAAATAGTAAGTCTACTTTAGTCCATAAGTGTATTCCCCTTTTATGTTTCTTCATTTCTCAGTTTTGAGGATTTGTGAATTGTGATGCCCACTCTGCTTCTGATTGACAGGGTGCTTAGATTCCATGAGGCAGATGGATGGAACTGTCTTGCTTGCACTTGTAGATACACTGTTTTTTTTGGAATGGGCATAGTCCATCACCAACGCTTTGTTTGTTGTCTTGGGCAAGTCCAATGAACTGGAGAATTGGTGTTGGCTGCAACTCTGCTGAGATTCAGGACTCTCTTGGCATATGAAAAGTCAGAAGATTTAAAGTCTCTCCTGCACATATTTAACAGGTATAGCGGTAGTTATAGGTTTAAATAAAAGGGGAAGAAGAACAACTGTAGGAAAATTATAAATGAGTCTAACTCTGATGCATTGGGAGACTAGGTTATCACATATTCCAAAGTAAGGCCCACTGGCAGGGTGCTGAATTACTGGGTTTGTCTGCATTGCCTATAGTGTCTAGATGTATCTAGATCTCTCAGGCTTGAGGTGCTGTTTACTGTGGCAGTCGGTGAGATCCGCCTTAAACTTGCAAAAGTATAACCTCTGGAATGACCTCCTGACTCACTTTAAAATCTCTTAACCATAAAAACTGTTTTGCATTTAATATTTCCCCCTTTTGTTCAAGGTCTTTTCTAAATGCATCAGTAGTTGGTGCTTGGTAATAATCCTTTGGTGCCAGGAACGCTCATTGCCAGGAGTCATGTCTCATGTCTGGGGGAAGGTAGTGAAATTATATGCTGAGTCTGGTTTAGAGAGGGGCCACATGGGCAAAAAGGAGGCTTTAAGGAGGTAATGTTTAGGTGATATGTATTACTAAACTAAGTAACAATTTCACAAGAATGAGGTTCGTAAGTACAACCATCAATATCAAGGGTAAGTCATATTGGTCTCTTCTTCTCTAGGCACTGCCTATGTACTCTTGGGATTCTAGACAGTCACAGTTGGTGGCAGGGGAGGATCATTTCTTTCTTAATATTATCATTTGCAATGCAAAGATTTTGATTGTTCTTATTTTTGTTTTTTTAGATTTGATGAAGTCCAGGTTTTCTATTTTTGTTCTTTGGCTGATAATTCTTTTGGTATTATATCTCAGACTACATTCTTTAACATATTTAAAGATTTTTAGTGATTTAATTCTTACATTGAGATCTCTAATTTATTTTGAGATAATATTTGTATATGATGTGAGGTATAGACCCAAATCATTTTTTACTTAAGGAGGTCCAACTGTCCAAGCAAAAATTATTTGTAAAAGCATATAGTTTCTTATAGGATAAAATTACTTAATAATAGCAATTTCAATTGTAGTGAGGACTTTAATTTGATCCTACTCTGTGCTAAACTATAGACTTTCCAAACTTATTGAGTATCGCTATCCTATTAAAATATGAAATACAAAATAAAGTTGAGAAATTTTCTGCTTGCTTTCTGAATGCTGAAGCCAGGAAATTCGTGTGGAACATTAATATTTGGCTGTTGAGCATTACATATGGAAATTAATATATTTCTGTATGTCACTTGTTACCCTATTAATATGGGTCTGGAGATTTTGTCTGGATATTTTGTTTTTGTCTTAAGATTTATGGATTGTAAAACATTTAGAAATTCCCTACTTTGCTAAGCATATTTCTTAACTGTTCCACATTCATGTTTATGTGACACCTTCTATTTGTTGCTGTTGTAGATTTAAAAAACAATATTACTTCTATATTTCTTTATTGTTTATCTTCTGCACCAATGTAAAATTTATGTAAAAAATTAGGTTTCGCTTCTCTCCTTTTCAACATCAAGCACAATTTCTAGAACATAATAATTGCTGTTTTTGTTAAAAGCTTAGTGATAGGTAAGATTTGAAGATATGAATGAATTGAAATGACAAGAAATCTAAAGAGTGACTTAAAAAAATCTAACTCATTTGAGTCAACTTATTTATGCCACTGCAGGAAGCCTATGTTGATTCGGACTTCTTGATTCCCTCACAAGCTTGCTATGTCAGGTTTCAACAACTCTGAAGCAGAAATCTCTACCTTCTTCCTGACTGGGACTCCAGGGATGGAGCAAGCTCACATTTGACTCTCCATCCCCATTTGCCTCATGTACCTCCTTGCCAGCTTGGGGAACTGCACCATCCTTTTTCTCATCAAAACAGAAAGCATGCTTTATGAGCCTATGTATTATTTCCTATTCATGCTGGCATTTTCTGACCTGGGACTCTCAATCTCCTCCCTTCCAACCATGCTGAGAATCTTCTTATTCAATGTCACAGGGATTTCCTCCAATGCCTGCTTTGCTCAAGAGTTTTTCATTCATGGATTCTCATCTATCAAGTCATCAGTACTAATCATCATGTCAGTTGATCACTTTATAGCCATCTATAACCCTTTGTGGTACACCTCAATCCTTACTGGTGCCAGAGTCATTAAGATTGGTCTCTCAGTGACTGGAATAAGTGTGTTATTTGTCTTCACTTTCCCTTTTATTCTAAAGAGGTTGAAATTTTGCAAGAAAAGCCTTTTGTCTCACTCTTACTGCCTCCACCAGGATGTTATGAAACTGGCCTGTTCTGACAACAGGGTCAATATAATCTACGGAATTTTTGTGGCTCTTACAGGTATGTTAGTCTTCATGTGCATTTCTGTGTCCTACATGCTGATTCTGAAAATTGTTCTGGGCATTATCTCACACAAGTGTCGCCTAAAGGTCCTCAACACTTGCACATCCCACATCTGTGCTGTCCTCATCTTCTTTATACCTATTATCACCTTGGCTGCTCTCCATCGATATGCCAAAAATGCATCTATAGTTATTAGAATCATCATTGCTGATATCTTCCTTCTGGTCCTCCCTCTAATGAATCCCATTGTGTACTCTGTGAAGAGTCAGCAGATTAGAATTCTCATCCTGGGGAAATTATGTGCGAAACAGTTTGGTGGGAAATTTCAGCTGCAATGAAAGACCAAGTGGGCTGGCAAATTCTCAACCAAGAAAGAGAATGGGAGAATACAGAAAGAACACAATGAAACACTGCTTATCACAGGTAGAAGAAAACATTTTCAAGATACTGACAAAATTAACCAGAAACAACATTCTATATGAGATGCCTTGTCAGTAGGCATAACTTATAATATGATCATAACTATTTTTGTAAATTTTGCTTATTTTTACTTATCAACACAACCAACTCTGTCACTCAAGAACATCCATAACAGCATAGTTCAAATTCTTAGAGTAATTTGTAATATATTACATTATAGGAAAATGAAGTTGTTCAGTTAGGAGAAAATTCAAAAGTATAATTAACTCTGGCATGTTTATCAGTGACGTGTTAAAAGAGATGAACACACATTCAAAGACATACACACACACATTCATTCTCTCTTAAACAAGTGTTGTGTGTGTATGTTCATTCCTATATCTGTGTGTGTGATAAGCAATTAAAATAAATTTTTCAAAATTCCTCTTTTCTCAAGTCTTCTGAAATACCTTTAGAAATATGAGATTCCCATGTATAAAACTATTAAAAAGCCAATAATATAGAGAAGCAAATATTTTGCTAATTTTATTTTTAATTGTTTTCAATATATTGAGAAATTCCTTTGTTTACTATCCATATTGCTTCAGCTTTCCTCATTCAAATTTGTATAACACCTTCTTATTGCCACTGTTATAGATTTAAAACACAGTATTCTTTCTTTATTGTCTATCTCCTACACTAATATGTAAGTTATTTAAGACGTAGGTTTTCATTTCTATCTTTTTCGATGTCCACCAAAATTCCTAAAAATTAATAATTCCTCACTGCTTTTGTTAAAAGCAGAGTGAACTTAGACAGTTTTGAAGATATGAATAAATCATAATGACAATTTATGTAAAGAATGAATGAGATTTTATCTTAAAACCTCATTCATGTTGAGCTCATTTGTTCTACATATTCCATAATTGGGAAAGAAAATAAAACAAAAGCAAGTAAGTATAGGATTCAGAAATTTAAAATAAAATAAAATGGGTAATATGATGTCGATATAGAATCTCATCAGTCCCTCTTGAAGATTCCTTAACTAAATTTTTAAAAATATTTATGATAAGCACTGATACCTTTTAGTAACACTCAACTCTGAATCTCTAAAAGTTTTCATTAGCAAGTTATACGTTCATGTGGAAGTAACATAAAACTAAATTAAAATTGTTTTTGGTAAGTAAAACCGTCTTAGGTAAGATTTTATAATCAATCACATATATGAAGACAAATTTGCAGGTAACTGTTGTGCTATATTACCATGATTCAAAGTGACAAAGGAATACATATTGCTTTGACAATAAAAGTTTTCGCACTGCAATTCTTCTCTGCTTGTTCAATCTCTCTTTTCCATTCTCGGCTTTGAGTTCGCTTGAAGGTGTTTAATTTATATATATTTCCTGAATGGTTTAGTGAAAATATAAAGAAGATTTGAGGATGGCTTTTTTGAATTTGAATTGATGTGAAAATCAGTACCAAATGAAAAATACTTAAGGCAATTGAAACACTATCATTACATGGATATGGATATTTTATCAGATTGATTTTCAATGATAGTGTGGCTATGTGAAAGTTTTTAAATATGCTGGTCTCTGCTTTAGTGATTTGTTATGTATGTCCTCTCCATCATTAGTTTTGGATGGTTTTTACATTTTATTTTAATGCAGAGCCCAGTATTTAATCATGTAAATGAGTACTGCCATTTTGTGAGTCTTACATGATTTTACACACCTACTGTGAGCATGCAAACATCGTTAAATTGCCTATAACAAGATTCAAGCTGAGTCATATACAGGCTCTTGGTTGCTTCCTACTTGTACTTTTTTGGTACTGGTTCGATTCTCCTATGGCTATTTCATCCTTGCTCTTTTCCACCTTAATTCCCATGATGTCCATAACAAAGCACTGAGCGCTTGTGTCTCCCATGCTAGAGTAATGCTTGTTTTCTATACACCCTCCTATCTTATACTTCCTCAATAATTGATTGTTAAAAAATATTTCCATTTGCCCATATCCTTGTTGTCAATACCTGTGTAATCTTCCCACCTAAGCTCAAACACATTATGTATGGGTTAAGGTCCAAGCATACCGGAGTGGCCAAATCAACAATTAAGCATCAGAAATAGATGCATATATATGAAGAGATTTTTAATTTTTTGGACCTGGAATGTTAATCAATATGATTGTGGAAATGGAAGACATTATGCACATCCAGGTGGGTAATTTTTAAAGAGATATGAAAGTGCTAAGAATCCAAAAGAAAGAGGAGAGATTAAAAAACACTGTACCACAAATGAAGAATGCTGTTGATGGTTTCATAAATATACTGGATACATCAAAGGAAAGAAGCCATGAGTTTGAAAATATGTCAATAGAATCTTCCTAAACTCAAACACAAAGAGAAAAAAGAGTGAAAAAAGAGGAAGGAAACATTCAATTTTTTTTGGACAATTTCATGTACTGGAGGTAGATGAAAAAAGGAATGGAAGAGAAGAAATTTTTGAAGGAATAATGGCTGAAAATTTTCCAAATTAATGCCAGCCACCAAACAGTAGATCATGGAAGCTCAGACATCAACAAAAAGAGTAAATCCCAAAATATCTACACTTAGGCATATCATATTCAACTTTTACCTGGTAGCCTATTCCAGACTCTACCTCTGTGAATCTGCCCAATATTTTTAATTCATATCAGTGAGATGATGCAATATTTGCCCTCTAGTGCCTGGCTTACTTTACTCAACATAAAGCCTTTGAGATTCATCCGTGCTTTTGTATGTGTCCCAACTTCATTCCTTCTTATAGCTGAGTAATATTCCAACTTATGTATATACCACATTTTGTTTATACATTCCTTTGTTGATGGACATTTGGGTTTCTTCCAACTTTTGGCAATTGTGAATAATGCTGCAATTAACATCGGTGTGCATGTATCTGTTCTCACCCCTGCTTTCAATTCTTCTGTATATATTCCTAATAGTGGGAGAGCCAGATCATATGATGCTTCTATATTTAGTTTCCAGAGGAGCTGACAAAATGTCCCCAACAATGGCTGCACTATTCTATATTCCCACCAGCAGTTGATGAGTGTTACTAGTCCTCCGTATCCTAACACTGGCAGTTTTCTGTAATTTTAATAGAAAGCAGTCTAATAGGTGTAAGAGGAAAACTTTTGTAGTTTTGATTTGCATTTCCTAAATAACTTGTGATGTTGTGCATCTTTTCAAGTGTGTTTTTCCATTTGGATTTCCTCTTTGGAAAACTGTCTATTCAAATCTCTTTCCGATTTTTAATGTGCTGTATTTCCTTTTATTTTCAACATGTGGGATATCTTTATATATGCTGAATATTACACCTTTATTAGATAAGTGGTTCCTAAATATTTTCTACCATTGAGTAGCACCCTTTTTACTTTTTTGACAAGCTCCTTTAAGCACAGAACTTTTTAATTTTGAGGAGTCCTGTTTATTTTTTTCTTACATTGCTCATGCTTTGGGTATAAAAGTTGATGAAACCATTTCCTACTAGGTGATTTCATAGATGCTTCCCTCCATTATTTTCTAGGAGTTTTATGGTCTTGGCTTGTATATTTAGGTCTTTGATCCATATAGAGTTAATTTATGTTTAGGGCATGAGATGGTAATCTTTTTTCATTCTTTTGGATATCAATATCCAGTTCTCCCAGCACCATTGGTTGAGGGAATTATTCTGTCCCAGTTGAGTGGACTTGGTGGCCTGGTCGAATATCAGCTGGCCATATATGCATGGGACAATACCTAAACTCTCAATTCAGTTCTCTTGGTCAGTAGTTCTACTATTGTGCCAATGCCATGCAATTTTGATCACTGTAGCATTGTAGGACACATTAAGGTCTGGTAGCATGATTCCCCCAATTATGTTTTTCTTTTTAAAAATATATTTGTCTATTCGGGTCCCTTTTATCTTCCAAAATAATTTGATAATTGGCTTTTCAATTTCTGTAAAAAATGCTGTTAGAACTTTAATTGTGATTGTATTCAATCTGTAAATCAATTTTGGTAGAACTGACATCTTAGTGATATTTATTCTCCACTACTCGAACATGGAATATTCTTCCATTTATTTATGTTGTTTATTATTTTAGTTGTCCATGTGCAAGTCCTTTACTTTCCTAATTAAGTTTACTCCTTGATACTTGATTCTTTTAGTTTCTATTGCAAATGACTTTTTTTTCTTGATTTCCTCCTCAGATTGCTCATTATTAATATACGGAAATGCTATGGATTTTTGCATGTGGATCTTATATCCTGCCACTTTACTGAACTTTTTATCAGCTTGAGAAGATATCTGTAGATTTTTGGTACATTCTATATATAGATTCATGCCATCTGCAAATAGTGAGAGTTTTACTTCTTCCTATCAATTTGAATTCTTTTAATTTCTTTTTCTTTCCTAAGTACTTGGGCAGGTACTTCTAATACAGTGTTAAATAAGAGTGGTGACAGTGGGCATCCTTGTATTATTAAAGATCTTAAAGGGAAAGCTTTTAACCTTATACTGTTTAGTATGATGTTAGCTGTGTATTTTTTCATATAAACCCATTATCATATTGAGGAATTGTCCTTTTATTCCTAACTTTTGAAGTGTTTTTATCAAGAAAGAATGCTGTATTGTGTTGAATGCTTTTTCTGCATCAGTAGAGATTACCATGTGATTTTTTGCCCTTCTATCTGCTAATACAGTGTATTACACTGATTGATTTTCTTATGTTGGCCCCTGTGGGGTCAGTGATGATATCCCCTCTCTCATTTCTGGTTTTATTTACTTCCATATTTTCTAGTTCCTCAAGGTATGCATCTAGGCCTTTTATTTTAACTCTGTCTCCCTTTTAAAAAATCAATTTTATTGATACATATTAATAAAGCATACAATTCATCTAAAGTGTACAATCAATGGTATCTGTCTTCCATTTCAATGTTTTTAGAGCTATAATTTTGCCATGGATTCAATATATTGGTTTCACATAGGTTTGATATATTGTTTTCTCATTTTCATTCATCTCAAGATGTTTACATATTTCTGTAGCAATTTCTTCTTTGACTCCCTGATTATTTAAAAGTGTGCACTTAACCTGCATGTATTTATGAATTTTCCAGAGCTCCAACTTCATTCCATTATGTTCAGATATAGTGGTTTTTATAATTTCAATCTTTTTAAGTTTATGAAGATTTGTTTTCTGCCCCAACATGCGGTCTACCATGGAGATGATCCATATACATTTAATAAGACTGCATATTCTCCTATTTTGGCTTGCAATGTTGTGTTTACGTCAGTTAGGTATAGTTCATTTATCATATTATTCATATTCTCTGTTTCCTTATTGACCTTCTGTCTAGATAATTTATCTTTTCATGATAATGGAATTTTGAGGTTGCCAATGATAATTTTTATTTGCATATTTCTCCTTTTAGTGTGGACAGTATTTATCTCATGTATTTCTGGGCACAACGGTTATGTACATATGAATTTATGATTTTATTTCTTTTCAGTGGATGGCCTCTTTATTAATATATAGCATTCTTCTTTGTTATAAAAGCTTTTGACTTAAATGTATATTGTCCAATATCAATATAGCTCCCCAACTCCTTTTTTGCTGTTTTGTTACTATTGGCATGGAATAACATTTCCCTTCCTTTAACTTGCAACCTTTTTGTGATTGGGGTCTAAAGTGCGTGTCTTGTAAGTAATATTTAGTAGGATCGTTCTTTTTGTGCATTCTGTCAATATGTGTCTTTTGATTGAAGATCTAATCCATTAATATTCTGTGTTATTGTTGCAAAGACAGTACCTACTTCAGCCATTTTGTCCTTTGGTTGCTATATGTCATATCATTGCTTTGTCTCTCTTTTTCTTTATTGCATCCTCCTCTTCCATATATTTAAACTTTTCTGATGTATCTGATTTATTTCTTTCTCATTTCTGTTCTGCAAATTTTGAAAATACTTTCTTTGTGGTTATCATAGAGTTTTTATTACACAAACTACATCTATAATCTATTAATTTGAAAAGCTACCACTGACAGCTTCAATATTAAACATGTTCTCTGCTGCCATTTCCCTCTGTGTCTCCTTCTTTATGGTGATTTGTCCCACTTTATTGCTTATATTTTGCTTGTCCATTATAATGAAATATGCCTTTTTTTTCTTTTTCAATTGTATTCTGAGTCTAAAATGAATTAAAGAGTAGTCTTGTATAGTGAGGATACAATACTATTGAGTTTACATTTATTCTTTTACTTACCCACACTAATGATTTTCAATTCGTCTTTCTACTCCAAGCCACTTTCTCCTGATTTTTCCTTTCAAACTGCAGAACTCCCTTTGGTAAATCTATTAGGGCAGGTTTTTGTTGACTGACTTCCTCCAATGCTGTTTATCTGTGCATATACATATATTTTTAGTATTTTTATTTTTAAGGAAGGTTTTAAAATATATAGGGGTTCCCATAAGCCCCATCTCCTCTCTCTCCCACACTTTCCCACATTAACAGCATCTTTCTTTAGTGTGGTTCATTTGTTAAAATTGATGAACACATATTGAAGCTTTGCTACTAACTGTGGACTGTAGTTTACATTATAGTTTGCACTCTGCTCCACAGTTTTATAGGGTATGACAAAATGTATAATATTTTGTATCCATCATTGCAGTTTCATGCAGGACAATTTCAGTGCCCCAAAATACCTCCATGTTACACCTATTCTTCCCTTCCCCCACCCCAGAACCTCTGGTTATCACTGCCTTTATATAAATTATAAAAGTTCTTCCATTACTAGAATAATAATAAATCTACTTTAGTCCATTTTTCATACCTAAACCTTGAGGATTTTGTGATGGTGATGCCCACTTTGTTTCTAATTGAGAGGGGTCTTAGATTTCATGGGATAGATAGATAGATAGAACTATCTTGCTTGCAGTTGCAGACTCTGAAAATTTACACTCTCTCTTATTTTTGAAGGACCATTTTGCTGTTTAAAAAATTGAAGGCTGACAATTTTTAACTTTCAGTTTTTTCATAAACACTGCATTCTCACTTCCAAGGTTTGATGAGAAATTGACAGTTAGATTTACTGAAGATTCCTTGTATGTGCCAAATCAGTTTTATCTTGTTGCTTTCAGAATTATCTCTTTATCTTTGGCATTTGACATTCTTAGTAAGTGTCTCATAGTAAGTGTTTTAGATTTATCTTGTGTGTAATAATTTGCTCTTTCTGGATTTCTATATTTATACCTTTGATAAGATTTGGAAAATTTGAGCCAGTATTTCTTCAAATATTCTGTCTCTTTTCCCTTCTCTTCTCCTTCTGTGACATTGATGATGCATATATCTGTGCTCTGTTCTGTCACGCAAATCTGAGACACTCCTAATTTTTTTCTATTCTTTTCTATATTTGTTCTTCTAACTGTATGATTTCCATTCTCCTGTTGTCTTCTAGTTCACATATTGGTATTCTGTCTGTTCAAATATGCTGTTGTATCTCTCAAGTGTATTTTCACCTCCATTTTTGTGCCTTTTATCCTCATAATTTCTCCTTTGTTGTGAAGTTTTAAAAATTTATTTGTTTTTAACAAATCAGTTGGATTGATACATGTTAATAAAGCATAAAAACATCCAAAGTGTGCAGTCAATAGTATTCAGTGTAATCACATATTTGTATATTCATTAATTCAATCATTCTTAGAGCTCTTTCATTATTCCAATAATAATAATAATAGTGATAAGAAACAAAAAACAAAACTCATCACCTCTCATTCTCTCTATGCTTCCCCTGTCATATATAACTGCTATTCTTTTTCCTTCTCTCTAGTATATTTGCATTTATATTTTGTAAAAACAGTTTTATATAGGCAATATCACACATATTTGTGTTTTATATGAGGATTTACTATTTTAGAATCTCATGTTATAGTTTTAGCTTTCCTTCTTTGTTTCTTTTTATACTATAAAATCTTCTTTATGTTCATGCATTGCTTTCTTCATATGCTTTAGATTTTTACCCATATATTGCTTCATCTTCTTGAGTTGTTTTGGAAGATTTGTTTGAACTTCTTTGTTTAATTGTCCCAAATGCTGTGATTCCCCTGAAGTTTTAATTTGTTCCCTTGTTTTAGCCATATCTTCCAATTTCTAAATAATTTGTAATTTTTTTGTTGATGTCTAGGCACCTGGTTACAGGATGAGTAAATTCTAAATGTCAGTTTATTTCTCTTGTCCACGATTTTATTCTTGATTCACTTTGTTGTAAAGCTCTTCTTTGAACTTGTTTCAACTTTTTCTAGACCCTTAGAATAACCTATAATTAACTGTTCAGATTTTCTCAACTCTTCCTTGTCTGGTTCTTACCTTTGATATGCAGCACGATTTTTTTTCCAACTTTGCACTTTCTTTTATTATTTGTTTTTTAAAATAAATTTTTTGTCTTTATTTGATTTTTAATGTTACATTTAAAAAATATGAGGTCCCCATATATCCCCCACCACCCTCACCCCGCTCCTCCGCCCATAACAACATTCTCCTCCATCATCATGAGACATTCATTGCATTTGGTGAATATATCTCTGAGCACCGCAGCACTTCATGGTCAATGGTCCACATCATAGCCCACACTCTCCCACGTTCCACCCAGTGGGCCATGGAAGGACATACAATGTCCGGTAACTTAAGCGTGCACATTTTGTGTGACTAATTGCCAACAAGAGAAAGCTTCCTTTACTTTATTCCTTCTCCTGGACTCTTGATCTGTTCTCTTTTTGTTTTTGTGCCTAATTTTCTCCCAGCTCCAATGATTATTTTAAATTTTCTCCTTCATTCAATGCTCTCTTTCTTTACACTTTTCATTTCTGGGACCCATCCTGTCTTAACAGTAGTTTAGTTCAACTCCACTTTTTTTTTTTTTTTTTCTCCTCTGTGAGGTTTTTCTGCTTCCAGTTAAATCCCCATTTTGGTATCACACACTAGGAAGTTATATGGCATCAATTCAGAAAGGTGGGTCATGCCAGAAAAGTTTGTTTTGGATTGAGTGAGGACATCTCTGACTAACATTTCTGATGTGGTACTTTTCCCTCTTTTTCCCCCCTTATGGGCCCCTTTGTATGCAGCATGGCTTAGAGTTTGATATCAAGATGTGGAGCTCTGCAGACTTCGGTCTCAGTACCTGGATATGTATTTGGTTCTCATTTACTTCTGTGAGTGGCTCTATAGTCTATTTCCATGGCATGAGCAACCTTGTCTGCTGCCTCTGAATGACTCCCAAGCAAGGCTTCATTGAGTGAGGGTAAAGGGACAAGCAGGCAGGTCTGGGATGGAAATTTCCTACTTGATATTTTTCTTCTTTCTCTTTCACATCTGTGAAGTCTTTCTCCTCTCTCTCCCATCCACTGGATTTCTAAGCAAGTGGGGTGTGTCGCTTTATTTTCTGATTCTCTGTGGGGGCACTTTCAGATGATGTCATACATCACCATGTTGATGATGCCACCAGAAGCAATTTAACCTTCACTGATTATTTGTTTCTCCTATATTGGATCATCAAATAAGAGAACTACTTTGTGTCTAAGATACCCAGTCAATTGCCCCATAGCCATTTAAGAAGCTTTACTTAAAGTTATCATTTTTTTCCCTCTACCAAATAGTTTGACTATTCTTATTTATTTGTTTGTTTGTTTGTTTTTGACTCTTTTTATTTAAGTTTGTTAAAAAGGAAATTCCTAGCCACTTAGGCAACAGAAAGTAAGTGAGAGAAACAGTGTTGTGTGATGTTTTGGAATTGTCATTTCAGCTGTTTTTCACATTATATAGGCCTCAGAAATTCCTTTTCTGACACTGGGATATATTTGTCTGAGGTCCATTCTTTCACCGCAAGAGTAAAGTTAGAGGCAGAAATAAGAAGACACTGCTGGCTCGTTGAAGAGATATGCTCATACCCACTAGACCAGGACATTCATTGGTTTCTGTAAGTAACTCAAAGTTTATCCTTTCTGCAGAAATAAACTCTTTCCATTTATGACAGGGGTTCTTAGCCTTTTTTTGTTCCACACACCCCATTGCCAGTCAGGTGAAATGAATACTACTGTAATTTATTTATTGCATATATTCATAAGTGAAAGAAATGCTAGATTTCAGTTAGAGGTCAGAGAAAATAGAGATAATAATCTGATGTGTTTTCAGTTCAAACTTACAGTCCCTTTGAAATCTTTCCAAGGACCTCTTGAGGTCCAATGGCCCCTGGTTAAGAACTCCTGGTTTATGGTAATTTCTATCCATATGCTACAAATCATGGGCTCTTCTTCTAAATGGAAGTAATAGTGATAGGACAAATAAAATTTTTCTGGAATTCAGTTATTATCAGGCTAATTCTGGGACTGTACCCTGCTATCCATGAATGGGAAAATGGAAAAGAGACACTATGAAACATAGTGACTGGAATTATAGATTCATGCAGAACCATATATACTGATGTTAGACACTGCTGATGTCAACTCCTCAGCATTCTGTCTTGAAGGATGGAAGCAGAAACAATTGTTATACTACTAGAGAAATACGTACATTGAAGCAAAGGGCAGGTTTGAAATGCCTTAGTTGGCATTCAAAAGAAACAATGCCAACTTCATGTATGTGAATTTTTGAGTACACATACAGTTGCTGTGCAAATACGGTAAGTAAGACTTTACAATCCCTCTTTGATCACCCATTAGACTTGCTGCAATATAAAACAGGCTCGGGGACCAGAACAGAATGAGAAGATAGTATAATATAATAATGATGAGCAGAAATTTTGGTATCAACATTTGGGTTCAAATCCAAGCTCTGTTACTTGATGTATGGCTTTGAGAAAGTTACTTAATATTTCTTTTGCCCACACTTTTCATTTGCATAATATAAAAAACAAATATAGCACCTATATGATATGGTTATTTTGAGATTAAATAGTTTAACATGTAAAAATCATTTTGAACACACCTTGCATGTACCTTATACCTAATGACGCAGTAGGTAAAAAGCAGTATATACTAGAAAAATAGTATAAAGGCCTCTGGTAGGAAGATCTCATGGGAAAAATAGTTAAATATGTATCTTTAGGACATTTGATTATAAGTAAGGAAACCCTGCTCGAATGAACTTTAGGGTATATGGGAACCTCATATTTTTTAATGTAACATTTTGTGTTATCTATGTATCTTAAAAATTATATGAGAAAAAAGAAAATAAAATTTAAAAAATGAAGTACTTTCTAACTTAAAAAAGTAAAGATGTTGCTCTGCATTCCTTGTCACCAAGAAGTTGACCTGATTCTTTGTCAAAAAGGAATAAATTTCTTTCACAGTATTTCAGAGCTGATATTTGAAACTCACATTTATTCCCAGGTGTGGTCCAAGACTTGCCGCAGCAGTTGTCAGATATAGATGCTTTTCTCATTCACAACCAGGAGAAAAAAGGGTATATAACTTTGGCCTCACATTTCTCAGTCCAAGTTCTAAAATTGCCTCTGACTGAACTTATCGGTTTCATGATCAAGATTTCCAAGAGAATGGCATAAAAATGAGTTTATGATATTTTGAATTTTCAGTGAGTAAAATTCAAGGTTTCTTTGCTGTAACGGGAAAGACAGAGTCAGATGAAGAATTTAAATTCATGGATTGTATTCTGTGTTTTTTATCTTAAGACTGATGGTAGCTTTACTTAGGTATGGTCTTAGATGTCTGCTCAAGTGTATGATAAAGAGATCTAATTTTTCTTCTTGAAATGATTTTATTCTAGTGATAATCAGATATATGTACAAATATTACTTAAAACGAGTGCCTTATAGGCACTACTTAATTTATGCCTGAGTAAAACTCTGTGTGTTGGCATTAGTATCATCAATAATTTTTCAGTTGAGGAAACTGAGGCATATAGATCATTATTAAAATTACTCCAGGAGACATAGCTAGTGTACAAACTGAGGAAGACTGATTCTGGGATGGGAGATTTTTAGCACTTCTCTATATGGGCTCTGTGTGATAGATATGAAAACCTGGTTGGGGATGGGAATGAGGGAGGAAATCATGGACAGGGTGTCATTTACCTGAAGACTTATGGATCTGGATCCATAGAATTCAGCATTCAATGATTTTATAACTTCTGGTTAGTGAAGAAGACTAGTGAGGACTAAGGCTGAAAATGTAGTCTCCAATGCCAAGTTGATATGTCTGAACTTTTTTATTTCATATGGGTCAGGTACCATTTTATCTAGAAAATAATAACCCATATAACTTTGCTGCACTATTTCACTGTCTTTGAGATGAAATGTGTCTATTTTTATATATGCCATATGTAAATTACAAATACTGTTTTTGTTTAAGTCCCCATATTTGCACTTTTCTGTATAATATCCATCTATGTCAGTTGTTTTTGTTTGTTCGTTTTGTTTTGCTTCTGTTTCCCTCTAAAAGTCTAAGAGTTTTGTTAACATTCTCAAAGGATTTGATCCCGGAGCATCATTTAGAGGAGAAAATTGATTCTAACTGGTTCTAAGCAGCTAAAGCCTTAACATAAAATCACCTTTCTTAGACAGTATAGGAAAAGAACAGAGTTGTGCTGCTTTTTGTTTTCCTTGTGTCTCTAAGGCTGTGGAAGAATGCAACATCATTCATGAATTTTGTTTCATTTAGGTATGTATTACAGAGAGATGAACGGAAGTGGCTGAGAACTTCTTGGGTTGATATGCATCATGTAGTTCTAAGTCTTACACTGTAAAACTCACTAACTTTTAAATGGAAATGGGGTATTCTTAAAAACATCTGGAACATATATGGTATTTAAATTTGATCCTAAAACTGATTAAATGGTTGTTTGATAAAGTGTAATCTCTGCTTCTGGTATGGATTTTAGTGAATGCAATGGATTTCTTAAGCACAATGAATTGGCAGTGATAAAGTGTTGAGAGTGCACATCTAGAGGTGACCCCAAGGTGAGTGTCAGGGTATTTAGAGTCCTTGATTTCGACCAATATCTTGCCACTGGGCAAAAGATCCTGATATGGATGCCTCAGGTCTTAAAAATTCATAAACTAGGGAGACATTGAGCAATACAGATATACCTATCTCTTGTCAGCTCAAAAAGGATAGAATATATGTATTTGTTATTTCTTCTTGTTATGTTTCCCACCTTGATAAATTGTCAGAAAGGTGATGTTAAGAATAAAAACAAGAGTCTGAGCTACTTCACCTTGATCTTGAACCATTCTTCCTAAAGTTAGTGACCCAGAGAAAGTCTCTTTATTTCATTGTTTGATTATTTAAGTGTTTTAATTGCTTCTCCATCATTTTAATGGTGTTGCAAAAGTTCCATTTGTATTTCATTTAGACAATTAGGTAAGATAAGATTTGTTCCGATTAGACTCTGCCATTCCAGACATCTTTGTGACATTCAAAATGTCCACTGTAGGTTTATAACTATGTGAAGGCTTCTAACTTGTCCTCTACCCTCATTTCTAGTCACCTAATTGGGCAGTGGGAGGGAATTCAGTAAGATGTAGCTTTGAAGCAGTTGTAAAATTGGCAGATACTCTCATTAGAACTTATGTGGAAAACAGACTCAATAATGTTAATAAACACTGTTAGAAATCACCACCCCCCGGCCCCTCCTAAATGAGACCCCATGAAGTGGGATGGTCTTGGAAAAATAGAGTCACATGAAAATCTACAAAAGGGTTTATATTATCATTCCTGAAGGGCTTCAAGGAGTATAGAGGCATATGGCTTAGGCCCTAATGGCTGTAGCTGCTCTGAGTAGGCATCCCCAAGAGCCTGTGCTTTTGTTTGTGACAATCTGTGTCTCTGATATTCGGTTGCAGACTTTTGACAGAATATTAGGCTTGATCTTGGTATTTCCATAAGTGTCTCTATTGCAATAAATGATCAATGAATCATTAGAAGAAATTTTGTTATTTCTAAATGTGGGAGAGTCTATTACATCTGTGTCTATGTCTTAACATTTTTGTCTACCTGTTTCCTTTTGTATTATGTCTGCCTGTCTTTGTATATAACTTTGAAGGTAGACAGTTATTATAAAGTTCCAGAGTTAATATAAAGTTTTATCTCTTAGAATTCTGCAGTGGGCTTGCTGAACAGCCTTACATGTTAAAAATGAGAATTAAATCAGTATAAGGACTGAGGTGTTTTTTAGAAAAATATGGCCTATTCAAATGACTATGGCTCATATTTAACATAAGAACTAATTTAGCATGTCTTTCCAGATAGTAAACCACTTAACTTTCATTCTAAAACTTAAGCACTATGCTAATCATTTTCATAACAAACTCTAATTCAAGTTTCCCTTTTCCTTTTAGGAGAGAAAACTTTTTTTTCTTCTTACAGGAGAGACAGCTTCTCTTTGGATGTGACAGGATGGTATAACACAATAGCCGCACTTTTCATCCAGCCACATTTTTCCTTATTGGAATTCCAGGACTGGAAAAGTTCCATGCCTGGATTTCACTGCCTTTCTGCTCTGTGTACCTTTTGACTTTGTTTGGCAATGCCACAATTCTACTGGTCATCAAGGCAGAGCAGACCTCGGGGATCCCATGTTCTACTTTTGGCCTCCTTTCAACAACTGATTTGGCACTTTCTGTGACCTCTGTACCCTGCCTGCTGGGCATCTTCTGGTTTGATGTCCATTAGATTACCTTTGGGTCATGTATTGCCCAGATGTTTTTAATTCATGCCCCCACTGGCATGGAGGCTGAGGTCCTGTTAGCCATGGCCTTGACCACTACATGGCCATCTGTTCTCCACTCCACTCCATGACCATCTTGACTGCTAGGGTACTTGTGGATACTGGTTTATACATTGTAATTTGCCCTGTGTTGCTTACCCTTCCCATGATCTATCTCATCTACCACCTGCCCTTTTGTCAATCTCATATAATAGCCCATACCTACTGTGAGCACACGGGCATTGCAAAATTGTCCTGTGGAAACATCCGTATCAATGCTATCTATGGGCTCTTTGTTGTTTCCCTCTTTCTCCTGAACCTGGTCTTTAATGGTATTTCCTATTTTTACATTCTCTGTGCCATCTTCCACATCCCACATCAGGAAGTACCGTTAAAAGCCTTAAACACTTGCGGGTCCCATGTCAGGACTTGCAGGGGTTATCTGCATTTTCTACATCCCTTCGATCTTTCCTTACTCACCAATTTGGACACAATATACTGCGCTACATTCACTTTCTTGTTGCCAGCCTCTATTTGGTAATTCCACCCTCATTCAACCACATCATTTATGGTGTCAGAACCAAATAAATACGATATCGAGTGTTCTGTGTATTTATTAAAAGATAAGGGCTCCTGTCTGAGGGCGGCCAGGCCAGTCGGCTGCACCACGGGGGAGCCGCGCGGTGAGGCGGCTCGTGGACCGGTTCCGCCGGGGAAGAGGGCCTTCCTCACGTGCCGGCGTGGATACCGGTTGTTGGGGTGACTCTCTGCCTCGCTCCGGGAACCGCCGCAGGGGCCGCAAACCAGCTGCGGTGAAGAGGACAGCTCTATGAACTTACGTGAACACTGGCCAGAAGAAGCAGGAGACTTTATTGACAGAGGCAGGAGAGCCAGGGCACGCAGACTCGTGCGATCTGCGGGCAAGTTGGGGGAAGAGGAAGGGAAGGGGGGATATATAGGGATACGGTAATTCAGGGGCTTGCCAGTCAGGCCAGCAAGGCGCATGGGCCTTGGCCTTGCCCCATGACTCAGCACTCATGACTCAGCACTCATGACTCAGCACTCATGACTCAGCCTGACTCAGCACTGTGATGGCACCCAGGCCCACAACACGGCCTAGGCTCCCTTCACCTGTCCCCTTCTTCTACAAATAAGTTTTCAGCAGCAAAGAAAACTAGTGTGTTCTTGCCAGAGAGATTTTTTCTATGTCTAAGTTTAGTTCAGTCAAGTTACATTCTGGGGATTTATTAACACTACTTCCCCCTATACCCAACCTCCTATTTTTAAATTTCTATATTTTCCCTTGGTTTAAAATAATTGAAGGAAGGAAACATATATTAAATAACTTTTAATCAAAATATGGGATTACCAATTATAGCTGTTATAATCTATTTATTTTACATAATAGATTTAATCAAATATATGAGATTTTCAAGTTGAAATGAGTATCATCCAATGAAATTTTCCTGCTTTTCCTTATCTCCATTGATAGAGACAATAAACCCTTAGTTTAAATTTACAGATTTAAATTCAATAATATTGGTAGGAGTTGGAGCTGTAATTTTTAATATATATAAATGGTAACACACCGTGCATCTGTTTATAGTCAATTTTTCATTTAATCTTAATTGTGAATATATATTTTCCTTTTTAAATGTAACATAATCTTCCTTCATGTTCATTTTATTTATCCATTCGTTTGCTGACATTTATAGTATTTTAGGTTTTTAAAATTTAGATAAAATATTTTGACATACTTGTGAATACTTGTTGTCTATATTTGAAAGTTTTTGCCATTCTATATTTATAAGTAGAATTGTTAAGTAGTGGGCTATTGATTGCCTAGAACATACCTTTTGCTTTGTTATATTGTTTGTATTTGCTGTAATTTTCTCCTCCCTTCCAAAATTTCTTGCCTACTTTTTCGAACATCTCTTTGCATGAGTTATTTGAGTACAATTGAAATACTAAAACTGTACTATAAATCCATTATATTTAATAATTTATTTACATATGGAAGTTTAAAATGTTAAAAGAAATCAATATGCATTATAGTATCTCACTTCACTTTCAAACTCTGGGTTTCTGCATAGCTATATTATATAAAAACATTTTATTTGTGTGTGTTATTTTTACAATTAATGCTCATCTGAAATTTATGTTAGTATAAAATGTGAAGTAAAATAACTAAACAATTTTTGTCTCTAATTCTAATATCTTTGCAAAACATAGTTGACAATTTATCTTTTCAGATTTTGAAATTCTTTCTTTGTATGTTAAATTTCACAATGGTATTGATTTTATTCATGTCTTCTCCTGGTCTCTTTATTTTTGTCTAAGTACCATGATGTTTTGATAATTACAGACATAATATTAATATTTATAATAAATTTGTAATAAAATATGTTTTACTATATTTTAATATATTTAGATATGATTATCCTTACATAATTTTCTTCCTTCTCTTTTGTCTTTTGTAGTAATTTTTTTTAAATGCAGTCATGTTGCCATAGTCAAAATATTCTCCTGGAATTTTTAGTTAATCAATTAATTGACTCATTGATTATTCATGCATTAAACAATTAATATAATACTTAAAATATTAACTGATTATTGTCAATGATCTTTTATTGTTCAGGTACAAATAATAAAATGTCTCTTGGTGGTTTTGTACTATAACAATTTAGTTAAGTTGGAATTCTGTTTCCTAGAATTCCTTTCCCTGTAAGATTCCAATTTAAAATTGCTCATGAAAGAAATATGCATATGCTGTGGGAAGCAAAAGTGAAACAGCAGCTGCTGTGTTCTGAAATTCAGGAGGTGAAATATAAGCACAGCAACACCAGAGGATTTTGGTGTCTCTTTGCTTTCCCTGGCTCCATGTATAGTTCTCCACAGATTATCAGTTCTGCTGTCCACCAGTGATCATAGGTTCCCCACCGAGCACATTGCTGCAATTACGCAGAGGTAGTAGACATGAAAAATCAAGCACTTGCCTTAAAATTATAATCTTGCTCCATTTATAATCCAATCCCATCAGTTAAATGTATCCTTCAAGCACCAATTTGCTCATATGTGTGAGGGTTGTTTAGTAAATGTGTTTTCAGATCTTTCTTTGCCCAGCATCTCACACAAGGGCATCTAATTCCTATCATGAATTCCTTATCCCTTAATATTTTAGTGGTTCTGCTTTCCTAATTAAACCCTAATTGATGTAAGTATTGATATCAGAGTTGGTTCTAGCATAACAGAATTTTAAGGATGGGAATCTGGAACTAGTTCTTTAACTGATTAGACTTAAGGGCAGTAAGCCTCAGATGCCATTGGTAAAAAGGGGACATTGGTAGCCTATGACATACAGTGACAAAACAGTTATGTATATTATCACCTGTAGACATTTTTAAATAAGTTCCTAAAGAAGGCAAGGCATTGGGTGTCCAGATAGTTTCTAACAAATAGTATTTTATTGAGTGTAGCAGCTTGATTTTGTTTATGAATTCCAAAAATGGATATTGGATTATGTTTGTAAACTGGTCTTTTCCTCTGTGCATATTAGATTATATGGTATTGAGAAGTTTCATTTTTACTTGATTGAATAATGAAGAAAGATTTGTCAGTAGGATTCACAGGGAAACCATACTGGAGAGAAGAGAGGTTAGAGTTTTGGAGGTGGGAAGTAAATATGCTAATAAGCAGATACATGAGGAGGCTTCATTAGACACAGCAGAGGCCCTGGGAAAAGAGACAAACCATTCACCTGATAGTTCACAGCTGGTCTTGTGGAAGGAGCAGCTGAGCCCACAGAGAATCAAACCTCAGGGAAGAGAGACAAAGCCTCATGGCCTGATAGCTTACAGCTGACCTTGTGGAAAGAATAGAGCAGTTGAATCTGGAGAAAAATGAGCCCCAAAAGAGAGACAAGGTGTATCCCAGCCTACAGCTGATATTGGAAGAAACTGGGACCATGGAGCCTTAAGAGGTAGAAGGTAGACTGAATACTTGCAGCCATCTTGCTCTAAAACTTGGCAACAGACTTTGATGAGGGAAGTAAATTATGCTTTATGGCCTGGTAACTATAAGCTTCTACCCCAAGTAAATACCCTTTATAAAAGCCAACAGACTTCTGGTATTTTGCATCAGGACCCCTTTGGCTGACTAATACAGAATTTACTATCAGGAGTGGGGTACTGCTTTTGCAATTACCAAAACGGTAGAATGGTTTTATAAATGGGTAAGGGTTTTTTTTTTGAGGAATTGTGAGATGCTTGGTAGAAAAGACATACAGTTCTTTGAAGAGACTGATGATAGTAATTTGTACTCTAAAAAATTTTTTTATGAGGTCTTAGATTAAATGATGAAACTATTATTGGAAACTGGAAGAAGGGTGATCTGTGTTTTAAATTTTCGGAGAACTTAGCAAGAATAACTACTGATACTTTATGGAAGACAGAATTTGAAAATGGCAAGCCTGGGCATTTAGCTGAAGAACTTTCCAAAGTAAACTTGGAGACTGTGACTTGACTTCTCCTTGTAGCTTATAGCAAAATACTAGACAAGAGAGATAAGCTGAGAACTGAATTATTAGGCACTAAGAAACCAGAAACTGTTTCTGGGAATTCTAAGCCTCTGGAAATCAAGCCCCCAGAAGAGAGTGCCCCATTTAAGGACTTAACTAAACTTAGAACTTGGAAATAAGGATTGAAGATGTAGTTATGTAGTACAAACTTGTGGAAAGTCTTACTGTCTGTTGAGTTGAACCCCTGCTTCTTGAATGCTAAAACAACAGGTTTTTTGAGAGAGCTGTATAAACAAAACAACTGTCAGCTTGGACTATAAAGGACATGGAAGGAAGAGATTGAAGGGGAAATGACTTCAAGAGGAAAACCATGGAAACTGAGATCTGGTATTAAGACATCTCTTTGGGTCAAGAGAGGAGCCCCACCCATGTATACAGAGAGGGTGAGTTTGCCCTGGCATTTGAAGAGGATGGATGTTCCCACCAGATGTTCAGGGAGAACTTTGCAACATCAGGATACATAGAGGGTGAACAACATTCCCCAGGGATTAGGGTGGTTGAGGTTAATGCCCCATAGGTTTGAGAGGGGTGGACCTATCCCCCAAGAATTAAGGAAAGCCAGGTTGCAAACTTGTTGTTCTGAGAAGGTTGAGCCCATATGCCAAAGATTAGGGAGAAAATTGTCTTCACTGCTCCATATCAGGGAGGTTAAGACTCTAACTCAAAGATTGTGTGAAGTGCAGAAATCAACCTGACACTCTTGAAGGCTAAGGTCTGGAGCTTGGTGGACACCCAGATGCTTGATGAACGAGGAACCAGGAAATGGCCATGGGCAAACCTTTGGGAAGGCTGGGCCCTCATGTGGCCCCAGGGAGAAGAAACCATCATCTTAAGAATGACTGAGGATTGTCATACTTTGACACCTAATGAAGTATGCCCTGCACGTTTTCGGAACTGTAGGAGTCCAGCAACTCATATTTCCCTCCCAATTTATTGTGGTAATGAAAATGTTTACCCCTTGTCTGTCCATTTGTGTATTGGAAGCAGATAGATGTTTGGAAGTTTCAGAGTCTACAACAAGCAGGACTTTGCCCCAAGACAAATTAGTTCTTTAAACTGATTGTAACATAAATTTGTACTAGCATTTCTACAGAAACAAGGCTTTGTGAATATTGTAATGTCTTTTTGGAATTCAGAGGGTGGAGAATAGAGTGAGAATAAGGAGACAATGGAGGTTGATTTGTTGTGATAAACAAACTAGAGAACGTGCATGAAGAAAATGAAAGAACTGAGGGCCTTAAATCCCTTGCTCAATGTCCGGTAAGGAATCAGAAAGCATTTTCAACAACCCTAAATAAAACTGTATCTCCTAGTAGGCCATTTTGTGGAAGAAGTTAAATCCTAAAAGTTGGAGTGGAGATATAAGAGTAGGTTCCAATGGAGAAGATCCTAAACTCTGCCCCAATTCCTTTAACAGAACCAGCTGCTGCTGCCTTGCCTGAAGTAGATATTCTCCTGTTGTCCGAAGAAAATGTCTCCCTTGCAGGGAATTGCTGATCTCTTTTTATGGTCTATTTCTCCCTCCTTTCATTAATAATAGATTGATGTTAACAAATAGATAAATAACAAATAACACTTATTTAGTTATAATTTTCTATTAGCCATATTTATAAAGTAAAAAAATGCAGGTAAATTAACTTTAATAGCATATTTAATCTACTCTTACATTTCCAAAAATTATTTCAGCATAAAATCAGTATAAACACAATAAGCTATTACCTATTAAGAAAGTATTGTAAGTTATTTTACATTCTTACCTTCAAAGAAAATCTTTTAAACCCAGTATATATTTTTTATTTACAAAACATCTCAGTTTGTTATGAAGCCCTAAAAACACAACAAAATATTGTATTTTGAAAATGTTTTACACTGCTTCATATTTTAAACTTAATTCATTAAAATAAAGAAATAAAAAATTCAGTGCCTCTGTCTCACTTGCCATATATCAGATGCTCAGTTGTTACAAATGGTGAGTGGCTGCTCTGTGAGATAGTTAAATTCTAGACCTATAATTGAACTTAAATGACAATAGATTTCAGGGGAGTAAAAAAATGCCCATGAAAGAACTGTAATATTGTGTGAATTTATACAGATAGAAAACTGAGGAACCTGTATAATAAGAAATTCTAAGTGTATTAGATTTAAGTAGAAGAATATGAGATTGGATGGGACTGGATTTTTAATATGAAGGCACTAATCAGAGATTCTAGACTCAATGTGCTGTAAAGTAGCTCTAATAGTATGCTTGGTTGGTTGAGTGAAATCTGGACTCAAAATTGGCCTATGGTAAATGAAACTCAGAGTTACTTTATATGATTTCTTGGGATCTTTCTCATGGGATCAGAAATCATTTGCATTAAATGATTAATAACTAGACAATGCACACTCAAGTTGACTCTTTTCCTCTTTTTCTTTGCATGGTTCCTTATCCCAACTTTCTGGAGCTTTATTCCCTGAAATTTTACTGACTCCTACTTTGTTTTCTGGAGAAACTATGCTAAGAAAGTTGAAGATACAGTGAACCTAGTAAACGAACAATCAGAATGAGGTTTTAGTTTTAGAATTACACACTCAACAGAAAGTAAAAAGGAACAAAATGTTAGTGGTAAGAAATGATAATAGCCGTCCTTGCTAAGGATATTTATGTGATTAATTTTTTAAATTATAATGATTGTGGAATGGTTTCACTTCTTTCAAATGAATGAGGAGACATTAAAAATAAAAACAATCAGATAAAGAAGATCAATTGTTATTTGAAAATAATTTGTGAGAGCAGCTTATATATGATGGAGATTTAAAAAGACGCAAGCTCAAAACAGAAGAGAGTACTGGAAGTATTGTACACATAAGAGTAGTCTCAGATAGACCTCAATGAGCTGGATGTTTGCCTGAACAACAGTAGCTCTGCTTCTTCCTGATTATTAGGCTCAATTATACCTGCCAGTTTGGATACTCTTCCTCTTGCTTCCTGGTTTCTGGGTACAGGAACCTAAATTAGCCGGATGATAACTCTATCCTAATTCAACGGAAATCTTACTTTTCCTTCTAGATAAAATGCACCCTTTTGGAGACCAGGACCTCTAAACCTTGTCGAATCCATATTTTGGAAGACAGAATGCACAACAGCCCTCAGTGACCCATTTGTTCTCCTTAGTGAGGACAGAGTAACTATGAAGCTTTTACATTCAATGTGCATACTGAATTCAGGAGGATGCTATCACATCCTCACAGAGTTTGCTTCTAGTTAATACTTCAAATGTGCCTGTTGCAAGCTGGCAGATTGCAGTGTGTTATATGATCAGTGGATCCCTATAATGGGAGACCCTAATCTGATACCATGTTTATTGGAATCATATGCCAGTGCATCAAGCACTCTGTAATCCCTCAGAGAAGTGCTGTTGGAGTCTGCAGGCAGGAAAGGCAATTCCACACCCAGATTGCCTGTGAGATCAACCTGCTTGCTGATGCAAGATGGAAAAGGCTCAATGTAGTCAACCTGTCACCAAGTGGCTAGTATCCTCAAGGAATGTTTCTATATTAAATTCTTAGCATTGGTCTCTATTGCTGACAAGCAGGACATTCAGCTGTGACAGTAACTACATCAGCCATAACTTTGTTAGATTCAATGCTCTCTATTTATGTGCAGCCTGTTTCTCTGCCATTGTGGGGACTAGGTTCATCACGAGTAGCACTGAGGTCACTGATGACAGAGGCTGAGAACACTGATCAAGTCCTTTTGCCTGCCTAGTTGCTTAATGACTTACCTTTGGTTGTTGCTTTCTGCTGGACATTAGCATGTGATACTATGGTCTTCACAGCTTATATTCTCCCTATATTTTCATCCTCATTCCTCTATCTCAGACCTCCTTGTCTCTGATCATTCGCATTTTTTCTTTTTAGTCTCTTGACCACTAATTCACCATTGCTAATGATTTTGTATATATTCTAACCCCAAGAGTCTTCTTTTTTCCATGCAATGGTATTCACCCAGTTCATTGCCCTAAACTCTTGCCCTTTCGGAGGATTACCTTTCCCCACAGCACTGTCTTTCAAGGACACCGCCAATTAAGGCTATAGTAGGGGGTTTCCATTTTCATTTTAAATTTTTGTTTGGACTTACATACTAAGATCAAGCATTCTTGAGGTTTTCCTCATACTTAAACTGGCCATGTAGGCCTTTGCATATAGCCATCAGTGTGAGCTGAGATAGAGCACTGGTGCAGTAACTGTGGTTACATGATGGTTAGGGATACATGATCCTGAAATTCCTTTGCCCTCTCTTCGTGTTGTGCTGATTTCTGAGGAACCACTTCCATCATAGTGGATTGTCCATGCACCCGCCTAACCTAATGATTTAGTAAGTCTGACAATATAGACAATTCAGACTGCATATTGATTTTGTATCTCAGTGTTAGGGATTCTACTTTATACAAGACCCACCAGACTTATACTGTCTTTGCAAAAGATGTATTATTATTTTCCCCTGTAGAGTGGGTGGACTTGCTCCAGAACCCCAAGGCCTGTGTTGTGATATATCCACTTGAGCTAGTTACAAACCCCACAGAGCATCTTTTTCCTTCACTGATACCTCCAATACAATAGGGTCTTCTACAGGATTATATGGACTGAATAGCAATGCTCCCTACACCATTGCCTGGACCTCCTGCAGAGCCTTTTCCTGCTATGGGCCTCACTCGAACCAGGAAGCCTTTATGTCAACTAGTGCCTTAGATTCCAGGCTGATAGGTAGATACTCAAAATGGATTGGCTTAACAGCAGGAATTTATTGGCTCATGGGTTTCAGAGCCTAGAAGACTTGCTTCCTCCCAGGGTTGGTAGTGTTGTGGTTGGCCAGCAGTCTTTGGGTTCCTTGACTTTCCCATCACAAGGTGATGTTTCTTTTTTCTTTTGTATTCTATTATGTTGACTTTCAGTTTCTTGCTCCTCTCCACAGTTATCTTTTCTGTGTCCAATTCCCTTTGCTTATAAGGGCATCATTCAATTAAGGCCCACTCTCATTCAGTGTGGATATACCTTAACTGGTAACTACTTCAAAGGTCCTAATTACAAATGGGTACACATCTCCAGGACCAGGAGTTAGGATGTGAATATGCCCTTTTTTCCTTTTTTATACTACCTTATTTTTAACACATTTTATTATTACAATACTTTTTAAATAATTCATGAAATTATATTCTTGTACTTGAACTATTAATTATAGTCCATCATCTAAAATAGGATGCACTATGTTGCTCTATCTTATACTTTATTTTAAAATTTTCATTCTAGTAATATGTATGCAATATAAACATATATATATATATATATCCTGAATTTTCCCCTTTTACCCACATTCACCTATATAGCTCAGTGCTATTGATTACACTCACAATTATGTGCTACCATCATCACTATTTTCAAACCTTTATCATCTACCTAAATAGCAATTCTGTACAAATTAAGCAAAAAATCTCATTTCTGTAATTCCAATCTTTCTTCATGTAACCTATAATCTATATTCTAACTCTCTGAGTGTACTTTTTATAAGTAGTTTATAAGAGTGAGTTCATACAATATTTGTCTTTTTTTGTCTGTCTGATTTCATGCAACAACATTTCTTCAAGGTCCATCCATGTTGTCTCATGCATCTGGATTTCATTCCTTTTTTTTTTTTTTTTTCACCTGAATGATATTCCATTGTATTTATACACCACATTTTTATTCCATTCATATGTTGATGGACCCTGGGATTGCTGCCATATTTTGGCCATTATTAATTAAGCTGCTAACAACATTGCTGTGCAAATATGTCTAAGTCATTTAAAGAAATTCATTCAAAGTTTAAACAAATTCTTAACAGGAAATTGATTCCAATATACATGTACGAATAGAAAAGTCTCAAGTCCTTGATTTTGAAAATATACATTTTCAAAATGCCTATTTTACAGGTCATTTAATAAGTCAACTAAACTAATTTGCAACAACTACTTTAGTTGACCTATCAGTCCTTGTATAGGAATTGTATTTGCTTTAGTTGTTATCACTTGTATCTAGAATAAAATCAGGTTATGATATCAATTTTATTTCCTTTCTCTTCATTTTTATTTTTAGTTGGTTCTCAATATTTACATATCTACTTATCTATTTTTTCTTCATTTATATTTTGTATCAAAAAAAATCCTTTCCCTTTCATCTTAAATCATAGAGTTAACTGTCAGAAGAAACTCCTGTCTCATTATTTCCACCTTCATAAGGCTGCTATGAAGCTGGTCTTCTTTAACAACAAAGTCAATATCATCGATGCCTTTTTTGTGACTTTCACAGACATCCTAGTCTTAATTTTTTTCATGTCCTTCATACTGATACTGAAAACAATGTTGAGCATAGCATCCTGCAGGGAAAGACTCAAGATCTTCAATACATGTGGTTCCCAATCTGTGCAGTGCTCATCTTCTATGTACCTATTATCTCCCTTGCTATCATCTTCAAATTTCCCCAAAACAGATCCTCAGTCATTACAATAATCATGACTAATTTTTTTCCAAATAAAATGGGCATTTTGTCATTTTACTTTCATGATAAAGTCTTTTCATGCATAAAAGCTCTTACACTCTGAGAGAAGAGACCTATCTCATATAGACCAAAACAACGATGGAGGCACATGGTTGGGAGGGAGTTCTCCAGGGCCTGTATATAAGGTACATAAAAATGTTTGTATATATGTTGGGTATTTTCAGAGTAGTTACAGTTATAAACAACAACTGAGGGAGTGCTGAGTTCCTAATCAGGGGAGCTCTATCACATTCCCCAATGGAACAGGAACAATCCCCCAAGGTCAAAGGAAAAGACCAGCAAAGAAGGATGGCCCAACAATGAACCCTTGATACTGATGATTATGCATATGAGGCTGTGTGCCTGAAATATGAACTGGGCCTAGAGCTGCAGAGTGCCTAAGAGTTACCTACTGAGAGCATCCATTTTGCTCAAATGTGGCCACTCTGTAAGCCAAAGTCAGCATGTAAATGCATTACCTTTCCCGCAACATGGCACTTGAATCCTGGGGATGAGTTTCCCTGATGCCAAGTGATTACTACCAAGCACGAGCTGGTGATGTAACTAGAAAAATACCTTAAATAAAGGGGTCAACTCAGACCAGCAGAATATCTCAGCCTACATGTAGGATCATGTGCTAAAAACTGCTTTTTGACCTTGAATAAAAGGGTGCAATGACAAATGAGTTTATATGGCCAAGAGGCTTCAAAAAAGAGTTGGGAGGTCATCAGAGGGGTTGCACTTATGCACACCTCAGCAGGACCCCAGAAACAGCCAAAGTAGATATGATCCCAGGTACTGGTTCTCCTTAGGGCTACAGAGACTCACAGGTTCTGTGGTCATGGCAGATGGCTCTGGAGGTCAGTGTCATGTCAGCTGACCCTACTTTGAAATTTGTTCATGAGTGTGATGGAGGTGGACTCAGATGTGACCTTTCTACACATGCGTCACTTTTACAGAACCTGAGGTTGGTGCAAGGGTTGGTATATATTTAGGAGACTTGAATCTCTGGACTGTTCATGTGCCAGCTGTGCCCTGAGCCTCAGCAGAGTTGCAACTCCTACCTTCTTGTTCGTTGGACTTATCCAGGTCCGCTAACAGGGAGATTAAGATGGTCAACCACTGTACCAGGGAACCAAGAGAGCCTACAACTGTAAGCAGGAGAATTGCATCCATCATCCATGTGGAATCTAAGCCCATTCTCCATATAAAGGTGGAGTGGACATCACCATCCCAGGGTACACAGGATAGAGGAATAAAATTTGGATTAGAGTGGACTTACTGATATTCTACTATGAAACTATTGTGGCTAGTAATGAAAAAAATTGTAGCATTGATGTGGAGAAAGAGGCTACAGTAGTTGCTGAGTGCAGGGAGAGGGAAGAAAAGATGTGATGTGGAGGCATTTTTGTGACTTGGAGTTTTCCTATATGATATGCAGGGACAGATGCTGGACATTACATATCCTGCCATAATCCACTGAATGTACTGGGAGAGAATGTAAACTATAATGTAAACTATTATCCATGTGGTGCAGCAGTCCTCCAAAATGTATTCACCAAATGCAATGAATGTTCCACAATGATGAAAGGGGTTGCTGATGTGAAGGAGTGGGGTTATGGGGGGTGGGAGGTATATAGGCACCTCTTATATTTTTTGAATGTAACATTTTTAAAAATGAAAGAAAAAAAAATCTATGTGTTAAAGAGATGTAGTTCATTTTATTTTTTGTATCTTTTGAATTTTTTAATCTTTTAAAGATACTTAGATTACATAAATTACACATAAAAATGTAGGGAAATTCCATATGTTCCACACCATACCCCTCCAACACTCTCCCCCATTAACAACATCCTTCATTATTATGGTACATTTGTTACAATTGGTGAACACATATTGGAGCACTGCCATTAAATATGGGTTATAGATTACATTATGTTTTAAACCCTTTCCCACCCCACACAATTTTGTTAGTTATGACAAGATATATAATGGTTGTATCTGTCATTGCAATGTTATTCAGGACAATTCCCAAGTCCCAAGAATGCCCCCATTTGGCACTTATTTTTTCCCCTCTCCTTCCCTTCAGAAGTTCCAGTGGCCATTGCTTCTACATCAGTGATAAAAGTTCTTCCATTGATAGTAATAGCTATAAGTCTATAGTAAAATAAGAGCAAGTCTACTCTAGTTCACTGTTCATTCCCCAATCCTGAGGATTCTGGGATGTTGACGCTCACTTTGCCTCTAACTGAGAGGTGGCTTAGATCCCATTGGGCGGGTAAATAGGACTATTCTGCTTGCAGAATGGTCATTCTTCATCATCATCTCCTTGTTATTTGTCTTGGGTGAGCCCAGTGAACTGGAGAGTAGGTATTGCAACTCTGTTGAGATTCAGGGCCCAACTGGCACATGGAAAGTCCAAAATTTGAGTTTCTTGGATAGACACCTACCTATAAACTCTAGAACTAACTGAAAGTTCAAATAGAAGGGGCAGAAGAGTCATGTGTAGGGAAACTCTAACTGACTCCAACTGTGTCATACTAGGTAGCATAAACTCCAAAGGACCACTGTCAGGGAGCCAAAATCCTGAACTGTCATCCCTGCCTATAGTGTCTTGATGTTTCCAGAGTGCTCAGGAGTCCCACTATTTGAGGCAATATTGACTGTGGCAGTCAATGAGATACTGCTGAGATGTTCATAAGCATGACCTCTGTAATGACCTCTCAATTCACTTTGAAGTCTCCTGGCCATATAAACTCATTTATCTTTACTATTGCCCCCTTTGTTATTGCCTTGACCTTTCAGTCAAGGTCTTATTCCAGTTGCATTGCTAAGGTGGTTCTTGGTAGTAATCTCTCAGAGCCAGAAACGCTCATTCCCAGGTGTCATGTCTCATGCTGGGGGGCAGGGAAGGTAGTGTAATCATATGCTGAGTTTGGCTTAGAAAGAGGCCACATTTGAGCAACAAGGAGGCTCTCAGGAAGAGGCTTCCTATAGTACTAGGCTAAGTTTCAATTTCAAAAGAAAGGGTTCATAAGTACAGTCATTAAGATCATTTCTTCACTATTCACCGCCCCTGTACTTGGGGGATTCTTGTCACATTAGAGAATGTGGCAGAACTTCTCAGGGCAGAAACCGAATAGTTAATGTGTGGATCTCCACCAACCATAAAAATGTTAAGATATATTTTAAATGAAGAGGCTTTTTTCATTCTCTCTGATGTATATACAAACAACAGAATATTATTTTGCCATAATAAGGGAAAGTTCTGATACAAGCAAACACATAGAAGAAACTTGAAGACGTTGTATTGAGTTAAATAAGCCAGACATAAAAGGACAAATATTGTGTGATTACACTGATATGAAATAATTAGAATAAGCCAACTCAAAAGACATAATCTATAATGTATGTTAACAAGGGATGGGATATGGATAGATTATAGGGATTTAAGGCTTAAAAATGCACCAAGTTCCTATTTGGAATAATGAAAATGTTTTGGTAATGGATGTTGGTGATGGCAGAACAACATTGTGAATGTAATTAAAAGCACTGTAAAATATATCTGTGGGTGGTTAAAAGGGGAAAGGTTACATTGTATACAGTGTATAAAATAAAATTTTAAAAATCACGGACTTGCACTATGCAAACATTGAAACCTGGGGAAAACAAAGGATTATATTAGTAATAAAAATATTAAAATGTTGTTTCATTAATTGTTAAAAATATTACACTAAAGCAACTGGTTAATAAAGTGTTGTATATTGTATGGGATCCCTTATTTTAAGCATGATCTTAATGTAAACCCACAACTTTTCTGAAAAAAAAACTTTAGAACAGGTATTAGTAAAGTTAATGATATACCCTATTTTCAACAAACATGAATGTTACATCTGAATAAAAAAAATGGATAAAAAATCCACAAACTAAATAATTTTGGTATGTAATATAATCATGAGAAGTTATATGTCATAATCACTAAATAGTATATATATATATATTTTATATGAAGAAAATGTCAAGAATATCAAGTAAATAATTTCTCTGTGTCATAAATAGAGCCTGGTATCTTAATTTTTTATAACTCCTTACTGATGCCTGATATGCATTTACAGTTGAAAATCACTGTCATAGCACATAATGTTACTTTTGAAGTATTTCCTGGTTTAAGAAAGATCTATACAATTAAGGAATTTATATCTATTGGAGGAAGCAGACACATGAAAACCATAACACACTGTGCAACTGCTCTAATATTATCCCTTGGTACGTGGACGAGACAACTCAGAAGGAGAAGAGGTTTAAGGGATAGTTGCCATAAATGATTAATTCTTAACATTCGTTGAGGGCTGTTTGACTCAACTTGGCTCCCGGTCCTTTGCAGGCTCACCTGCAGGGCTTTTCCTTTCCCTCTGAGAACAGCTTGCTCAGCTGGAATCTCCAGAGGGTCCTGGGCCATAGGGAAAACCTTGAAGAGGCAGGATCAGACACTGGTGTCAGAATAAATTGGTGCACTTGCACATCAGCCAAACTCTGGTGACTGCACGTCGCCTCCATTTCTTCTATATTCTGATATGTGGGTTTAATAACCTACTCACTGGCTGGTAAGTTTCCTGATGTTCTCAGTTTCCACTTGCTTTTCTATCAACTCAAGCAGTCACTTATATTTTTTCTGTTTCATTTTGATCACCTCAAAATTTGGATGGATGCTATAGTCCATCCTCTAAAAGGCTCAATATTGCCTGAAAATGCAGGAGTGGCATTCATGGCCTTGCCAAGATGTGAGTTCACTATCAGTGGCCAAACACTGAAAAATATCCAACATCCTTCACCTGGATATAGATCTTTGGTGAATTGATTTGCCACATAGCTGAGATTTTACTATTCACGTATAGCATAAATTGTTTCTGGGTTCCGATACATAAAACCACTGATCTTCCATAAGGCTTTGTTAAGACATGGTGGACGATGGGTATGGGGAAAGGCAGGAAGAGATGAGAGGTGGAGGTGTCTTTGGGACATGGAGCTGCCCTGGATGGTGCTTCAGAGGCAATCACCAGACATTGTAAATCCTCACAGGGCCCACTGGATGGAATGGAGGAGAGTATGGGCCATGATGTGGACCATTGACTATGAGGTGCAGAGGTTCCCAAAGATGTACTTACCAAATCCAATGGATGTGTCATGATGATGGGAACAAGTGTTTTGGGGGGGAGAGGGGGGGGTGGGGGAGTGGGGTTGAATGGGACCTCACATATATATTTTTGATGTAATATTATTACAAAGTCAATTAAAAAAAAAAAAAATCAATCAAGACAACAAACAGCCATCCACCTCATAGCTCCAACAATAATTATGCCAAAGCTTAACAAGTAAACTTTGGCAAAAGGGGAAGGGGGGGAATGATGTGGACTATGGGTGGAAGGCTCTTTGTCTCTTCAGAGATAACTAAGTTGTTTGACTTGTGGGTGTGGACCAGTAAGAGGCTGCAGTCCTGCCCTTAGGGACTGGCAGTGGCTCCAGTCCCAGGAAATGTTTAACAATGCAAAGGCTATAAACTTTAAGTATTTAGGGGAAATGCAAAAACCAAATACAGCTAAAGGCTTATCTAGAATGTCTGGAGTCCATGCTAAAAGCTTACCTAAAATGTGGAAGATATATGCTAATTGAAGCCTATTAAGAACTGAAACAAAGGAACCATTTGGCCTTTCCTCTCTGTATAAAAGACGTTTGAAAATCTTGTTCAGGGCTCAGAATTCAAACTGAAAGCTCCCAAGTCCGGCCGGCCATCAATAAACCATTTTTCCTTCTCAAAATCAAAAAAAAAAAAAAAAAGAAAAAGAAAACAATGGCAACCACTAGGAGTTTTTTCAGTATAATCCGTCCGAACTCAATAGTCTACTTCTTAAGTTAAAATCTTGCTTTAAAGTATTCCTTTTTTGACAAAAAAAAAAGAGAAACCAACCTCACGATTCTAATAAAAAGTTATTCATTAGTTCATAGCTTTTAAGATAACTTATCAGGTGGTTTTTGTAAGAATTTTATTTACTTTAAAGTTAGAGGCTTCCTAGATTAGTTTAAGACTTTTTATTAATCCATGTATCATCACTATGTTAAAACAATAGAGCTTATATGGGCTATTATGAGGCTGGAGTGAAGAAGCAAAGCAGCAATATCAATGGGAAGGCACTATGCACTGAGCATGTTAATCCTTGACCAAGAATTTGAGAATTAATTTGTTTTCACCAAGTAGTCAAGGTAAAAAGACAAATAACCAAACAAAATATGGCATCACTGTCAATGGAAAGAACAATTATTTCCCAAGTTTTGTACAATTGGAAGTAACAAATTCTGTCCTAATTTCCAAATATTAAAGGAAAGTGATTTAAATGATATTTTAAAACATGTTTCCTTAAAAAGAACACAAGCTACTTCTTCACATTGGATACTTTAACCTTAATTTCAGATTATCTTCTGAATCATTAGATAGAAGCAAGAAGCTTGATAGATGCCAATAGACCTGCCTAGTGGAAAGAGAAGAATTAATGGGGGAGTAAGGACTTTTTAAAGCCTGGAAGTTTGTACAGTCTGACAGGGTGGAGTACAGGGTTGCATGTTAATACAGTGTTTAAATACAGGGTATTCTTTTGAGTTTTACTAAAAAAAGACAGAATGATAAAAGTAGCATTTGGGGAAGACAAATTTGGCACCTCATGGGGGCATTTAGTAATACCTCTGTACACATGCAGCTTTCTTTGGTATTAGTGGTGACTGCCTTTTAAACTTGCAGGAAAGAGCCATTTTTTCAATTGCTTGTAAAGTTTTTATTTCTATCTTTAAAAAATTGCATCCAGGAATTCCACATGTATTCTCTAGGAGTTTTTCAATTATTTACTGTCCTTCTAGTTTAAAACTTCATTTTTTCAGTACATATGCTTATTACCAAACTGCATACAGACAACCTGGAAAGGGAAGCCAAATGGAACAAAGGATTTAATCCTTAGAGGTAGAGTTCAATCCAGAGATCACAATTCAAGTTCTTAGGAGAAATAGCCTTAGGAATAGCATAACTCATGCATATACTACATTTTATGAAGGTGAGACTATTGATAAGAAAAAAGATACAGGGAAAAGAAAGATGCAGACCAAAAATATATGTTCAAGGACAACAAGGAAAATAACAAGTACTGGGGAAGAATAAGGACATTTAGAAAGGGGGTCAACAATAGAGAAGCTGTACACTGATTCTATCCAAAAAGAATCTTAAGCCTCTTGTAACATATGTGAGAACAAGAAGAGTCAAAAGAAGAGCACAAGGCAGCATACTGAAAAATGACCTGGTTGCCACTATATGGGAGAATGTCAATTGTCTGGTAATCAAGAACTGATAGAAAAGCAAAACACATATGGTAGATACATATACATTTATGTGTAGGATTGGATTCCACCCACAAGGAATTCTAATGGACTGTTTCTATAGTGTGAACAAGTTAACCTCCATAAAATTGCTTTTATACCAACACAAAACATCAGTCATCCCATGGTTATATAAAATGTACCTATCTTACTTTAAATATTTCCTTTTTCCTTTTTTCTCCCTTTGTTTATTACACTTGTAAGCTATCATTGTTGTAGCATGTGTCTTTATTTCACTCAATTTTCTTTCCAAACAATATTTCATCCTATGTATATACCACAGCTTGTTTTTTATAATCCTTTCATCATTAGATGGACATTTGGGTTGTTTCTACTTTTAGCTATTATCAATAATGCTCACATGAACCATTGGGTATAAGTTATTTGAGAACACGTTTCTATATCTACTTTGCATATGGAAACTCTATGTTTAAAATTTTGACCAACTACTAAATTGTTTTCCAAAGTGGCTCCACCATTTTAGAAAAACTTCGCAATATAGATTCAAATTTCTTCACAGCTTTGCTAATATTTGTTATTGTTTGTTTATTTTTAATAGACTCAATTCAATGAGTGTGAAATAATATTTTTGTGTTGTTTGAATTGACTTCTCTTAATAATTAATGAGCTAAGGTTATTTTTATGTTCATTTTAAGTTGAATGTGTTCTTTAAATGTTTTGGATACAACTCTAGATAAGTAGTTTTGAAATATTTTCTCTCATATTGTAGGTTCTCTTTTGATTTCTTTCTCAATGTTACCATTTGTAGCACAAAGATTTTTATTGCTTTTTGTTTGTTTTTTTTTAGATTTGACAGTTGAGCTTTCCTGTTTGTACTCCTTATTGTTTATTTTTTGGTATTATTTCTACAAATATGTTTTCTAACCTCTTTAAAATTTTTAAAATATTATCTCTGAATTATTTTGAGGTAATATTGTATATCATGTAAGGTATGAGCCCATTTCCTTTTTGGCTTATAGTCCAGTTGTCTGAGCACCATTTATTTTTAAAGAAATGCAATTTCTTAAAGATTAAAGTTCTTTAATAACTGCAATTTCAATTGTAGTAAGTGGTGACTTTAATTTGATCCTACTCTATGCTAACTCACAGAATTTCAGTTTATTGGCCATCATTATCCTAAGACAAATAAAGGTTGAGAAATTTGCTGCTTGCTTTCTGTATGCTGAGGTCAGGAAATGCATACAGAATATATATATTTGGTTTTTGAGGATTACATATGAAAATTAGTATATTTTCATATATTCCAGCCAACTCTATGGATCTTAAGATTATGTCTTGATATTTTGTTTTAGTCCTAAGAATTATATACTGCAAAAAATTCAGGAATTCCCTCCTTTTGTATATATATTTTCATACCTGTTTTCTCATTCACATCTGTATAATACCTTCTAATTGTCATTGTTATAGACTTGAATAAGGATAATATTTCTTTATTGTCTATCTCCTGCAACAGTGTGTAATTTATTTAAAAATGAGGATTCACTTCTCTTTTCAACACCAAATAAAACTCTTAAAACAAAATAATTGTTCATTGTTTTTATTAAAAAATAGTGATATTAGCTGGTTTTGAAGATACAAAAAAGTGTAATAACCAGCAAGCCAAAGAATGAGTTAGAAAAATCATATTCTTTGAGCTAACTTGTTTATGCCACTGCATAAAATTCTGTTGATTCCCACATCCTGATTCACTCACATGATTGCTATGTCAGGCTTCAACATTTCTGAAGCAGAAATCTCTACCTTCTTCCTGATAGGGATGCCAGGGATGGAGGAAGCTCACATCTGGCTCTCCATCCCTATTTGCCTCATGTACCTCCTTGCCATCTTGGGGAACTGCACCATTCTCTTTCTCATCAAAACAGAGAGCATTCTCCATGAACCTATGTATTATTTCCTACCCATGCTGGCATTTTCTGACCTGGGACTCTCGATCTCCTCCCTTCCAACCATGCTGAAAATCTTCTTATTCAATGCCACGGGGATTCCCTCCAATGCCTGTTTTGCTCAAGAGTTTTTCATTCATGGATTCTCATCTATGGAGTCATTAGTACTTCTCCTCATGTCTATTGATCACTTTATAGCCATCTATAACTCTTTGAGGTACACCTCTATCCTTACTGGTGCCAGAGTCATTAAGATTGGTCTTTCAGTGACTGGAATAAGTGTGTTATTTGTCCTCCCTTTCCCCTTTATTCTAAAGAGGTTGAAATTTTGCAAGAAAAGCCTTTGTCTCACTCTTACTGCCTCCACCATGACGTCATGAAACTGGCCTGTTCTGACAACAGGGTCAATATAATCTATGGACTTTTTGTGACTCTTACAGGTATGTTAGTCTTCATGTGCATTTCTGTGTCCTACATGCTGATTCTGAAAACTGTTCTGGACTTTACCTCACACAAGAGTCGCCTAAAGGTACTCAACACTTGCACATCCCACATCTGTGCTGTCTTCATCTTCTTTATATCCATTATTGCCTTGGCTGCTCTCCATCGATATGCCAAAAATGCCTCTATAGTTATTAGAATCATCATTGCTGATATCTTCCTTCTGGTCCCCCCTCTAATGAATCCCATTGTGTACTATGTGAAGAGTCAGCAAATTAGAATTCTAACCCTGGAGAAATTATGTATGAAACAGCTTGGTGGGTAATTTCAGCTGCAATGAAAGACCAGTTTGGTTGGCAAACTCTGAACAAATAACAGGGATCCAAAAATGATAATGGAAGAATACAGATGGAACAAAATAAAACACTGCTTATCACAGGCAGGACAAAATGTTTTCAAGATATTGACATAATTAACCAGAAATAACATTCTAGCTAGATACCTTGATACCTTGGGAGCTAGATACCTTGGGAGTTAGGCATAGCTTATAATATGCTTATAACTATTTTTGAAACTTTTTGCTCACTTTTACTTCTCTATACAAACAGCAATGTCACACTATCTCCTCCACCCATAACAACATAATTCAAATTCTCATTACAGTAATTTGAAATGTATTACCCTATAGGAAAAAGAAGATGTTCAGTTGGGTGAATATTTGAAAGTGTAATAAACTCTGGCATGTTAAGCAGTGACTGACATAAGCTGAAAGAATGCACACATATTCAAACACACACACAGATTCTGTATCTCCTAAACACCAAGTGTGTTTGTGTATGTGCCTGTGCATGTGCATGTGTGTGTGTCATCAGCAATTAAAATAAATTATTAAAATTACCTCTGTTCTCATGTTTTCTGAAACGTATTGGAGATTAGAAACTCCCATTCATAAAACCTTTAAAATAAAATGCAAAAATTATAAAAAAGAAAATTTTGTTAATAATATTTATAATTGTTAATAATATATATAATAATATATATAATTGCAATATATTCATTAATTCCCTTGTTTTCTATGCATCTTATCTTAATTTTGCTCATTCAAGCTGTATTACACATTCTAGTTGCTACTGTATTAGCCTTAAAAACACTATTATTACTTTTTCATCTATATCTGGCCTTCACCCATTTGTAACTGATTTAAGAAATAGGTATTCACTTCTGTCTTTTTCAATGCCCAACAAAACTACTAGAACATAACAATTGCTCACGTTTTTTGTTAAATGCATAGCGATATTAGCCAATTTTGAACATATGAATAAATTGTAATGACAACATATGTAAAGAATGAATGAGTTCATCTGCTTCTTCTCTGAACCCTTCCCCTGTTCCATGACTAGTCCAACCCAACTGCACCACTTTACCCCAAACTATAGGTAGGGCAGACAGCTCAGGATTTGGTGCCCTGCCAGTGGGCCCTACTTTGGAATTTACACTCCACAATGTTAGAGAGTTGGACTCAGGTGTGTTTTCCCTACATGTGGCTCTTCTGCCTCTTCTATTTGAACCTAGAGTCAGTACTAGAGTTGCTAGGTATCTGAACAAGAGACTTCAATCTTTGGGCTGTCCATGTGCCAGCTTGTCCCTGAATCTCAACAGAATTGCAACACCTACTCTCCAGTTCATCCGGCTCTCCCAGGGCAACTAACAAGGAGATGATGATGGAAAACAATCATCCCAAGGAACAGAGAGATTCTGCTACTTCAAGCAAGATAGTCCCTTCCATCTGCCCAATGAGATCTAAGCCACCTCTCAGTTAGAGGCAGAGCGGGCATCACCATCACAGAATCCTCAGGATTGGGGATTAAATGATGGACTATAGTAGACTTACTGGTATTCTAGTGTAGACATATTGTGATTCAAGCAATGTGAAAACTTTTTATCACTGATATAGAGGCAGTGGGCAATGGAACTTCTGAGGGAAGGGAGAGGAATAATAGGGTAATATGGGGGCATTCTTGGGATTTGAGAATTTTCTTGAATGACACTGCAAAAACAGATACAGGCCATTATGTATCTTGTTATAACTTAGAAAATTTGTGCAAGGAAGAGTGTAAACTTCAATACAAACTATAATTCATGCTTTGTGGCAATGCTCTAAAATGCTTTCATCAATTATACCAAATGTACCTCACTAATGAAGAATGTTGTTAATGTTAGAAGGTGTGGGAGGGATAGGAATTGGGACATATGGGAATACTCTACATTTTTTATGTAACATTTATGTGATCTAAGTTTTTTTTTAATTTAGAAAGTTTGTATGTGTTTTTAAAATGAAAGAATGAGACTATATCTGATAAGTCCAATTAATGTTCAGCTTACTTATCTCACAAATTACTTACTTGGGAAAGAAATGGAAGCAAAAGCAAGCAAAAATAGGATTCAAAATTTTAAAATAATGGATAATTCATTGTAGATATAGGAACCATTCAGTCCTTCACTAAAGATTCCCCAAATGAATTTACATATATTTATAATAAGCCCTGATATCTTTAATCTACACCCAACTCTGAAACTATAAAATCTTTTATTAGCAAGGTATACCTTCTATTGCAGGTGACATAAACCTAAAATAAATTATTTTGGGTAAGTAAAATATTCTTAGGTAGGATGTTATAATGGATCACAAATGTGAAGAAAATGTTGCAAATAAGTGTAGAACTATAGCATCTGAAAATACTGGAAAGAAGTTATGAACATCACCAACTCTCATACCCTTAGCCTCTCTTCCCTGCTTCTTTCAGTGCTCTGAAAAAGCTAAATGTTCACCTTGAGGAAGGTGGAGTAACAGGCAGTGGTGGCATTAAAATAGCTCAACTAACATAGAGAAAAAGGATTTTAATATCAGCACCATGTAGAGTCCTCAGGAAATGACTGATAATGCAGCTTACTTAATGTCCTTAGACCAGAGCCAATTATTAAAGATATGAACTTAATGCGACTGGCAAAACTTGGTCATCTACCAATACTTATGGCACTAGCCTTCATGTGGGCTATGGGTGGGAGGCTCTTTGTCTCTTCAGAGATAACCTTAACCTAAGCTGTCTGTCCCGACTTGTGGTAAGAGGCTGCAGTCCTGCCCTTGGTGACCACGGCAATGAATCCAGTCCCAGGAAACAGTTTAACAATGCAAAGACTATAAACATTAAATATTCAGGGAAAATGCAAACCAAATGTGCTAAAAGCTTATCTAGAATGTATGAAGTCTGTGCTAAAATCTTACCTAGGATGTGGAAGATATATGCTAATTCAAGCCTATTGAGAACTGAAACAAAAGGACCATTTGGCCTTTCCTCTCTGTATAAAAGGGACTCAAAAATCTTGTTTGGGGCTCAGGTTTGAAACAGAAAGCACTTGAGTCTGGCCGGCCATCAGCAAACCATTTTTCCTTCTCAAAATCATTTCCAAGTCCTGACCTTTCTATACGGAAATAATTGAACCTCACTCAAATTCTACAACATTTTGGGGGGGCTCATCCAGGATTGTAAATGAAGGCCAGAGATGGTAACATTTTGCTGCCCCTTCCAAATCCCTAAGGAACCTGGGAGGACTCAGGTAAACCCCAAATCTAGGTGCGCCTGGATTAAGTTTAATCCAGAAAAGATGTGGCCTCCACCAGAATCTTCCTGATGAAAATCGAGGGCAATGGAAGGTCTGAAGAGAAAGATTCTGGAAATGAAAAAGAAAACTGAACATGGAAAAAGGTAAGACTCCCTGGGTGAGCACAGTCTAGAGAACCCTAGCTTTAATTGCTAGGAAGGGAGGCTGATCACCTCCCGAGAGAACCCTCATAGCCCCAGAAAATTGGGGGGAAGCTGTTCTCTCTAGGTCTGGGAAAAGGAGAAAAACCAGGAAAAGCTTGGTGTTTTGGGTTTGTCTAACTGCATGTTGGAATCTGGTACTGGTCTTATATCCACTGAAGGAGTGGAGGCTTGATTATAATAGGAAAACCTGTTTATAAATTCGAGTTCTAACATCCTGGAAATTGGTCTGGATTTAAAAAAAAAAAAAACTCGGTTGCAGGAAAATGAATCAGCTTTCCTAGTGAAGCTTGGTCTGGGTGTAAATTTAAGCAGTGAAAAAGGTCTAGCTGGAATCTTTTGTTATGGTGCTGAATTGTGAATGAATTTGCTTTATACCAGATGTTAATGTTATGTGTTCTCTGTAAGGATTGTGATGGCTGCAGGGGCAGCCATGCTGAAAAAAAAAAACATATATATAGAACTTGTGGGTCAGATTAGTGACCTTTGTGCTTCTGTCTGTGTCAGCTCAATACTGGTGTTGGAGTTGTGGGGTTATGTAAAGTGGTGGAATTTAATTGAGCTAGAAAGCTCCCTTGTCATTGGCAAGGGGGTGAATTGATTATGGGGCAAAACTGCAGAGTCTAGATGTTTGCACATGCTCTGCTGCTTCATCTCTGGTCTGTCCCTTTGCCGGGGCTTGAAGGCCATCTGTGTCCACGCCATGCACCCGGGTTTGTTGGGGCTGCCCCAGCCAGGGTGACTGGGTCCCTGGGATGGGTGCTGAATTTGAGTAGTTTCTGCCCATTTTGGCAGAAAGCTGGAAAGGGGGGAGTGGCTAGCCCCTTTCCAGTAAGTCCACACCTTCTATTCATAAGCCACATTTCTATTTGGTTGCTGTGCACCCAACTGCCTGGAAGGGGGGAGGTGAAGGAGATGAAAAGCAAAATCAAAATAAATGCAGTAAAGTTCCCTCCCTAGGGTGTCAAAAGCCAAAAATACATTTGCATTCTGCCCAGATTCTTTACTTTTCCAAATCTCTCTCTCTGTGTAAGACTGTAAAAATACTTTAAAATGTTTTAGAACTGTAAACTTGTCTGAAGAAAGGAGGCTATCACTTGAAACAATAAACCTTTAATCACTTGATACCCTTTTCAATGGTCTGGCTGGGAACTTCAGGGCTGTGAAACTACAGAGGAAGAAAAAACAAAAGGAATGAAACGCCACTTTAAAATCTATGTTTGGCTCTTGTCAGTTTCTGGTGCCTAAGAATTCACAGTAAAAAATGTAAAAAAAGTAGTTTAAAATGAATCTTTAAATACTCTCTTGTTGGTAAATTAAATGCATAACTTGCAGATGAAAATTTGTTCCAGTACTAAGAAAAGGCAGAACTTCACAAGATTGTTACTAATAAAATTCTTGGAACTTAATTAATAAAAGTATCCAATTCACCTTAAGGTTAAAACTTAATGAAAACTGTAACTAAAAGTTAAAATCATTTGTAGATGCATTTGTATTATATTACAGCAGAAATATAATACCTGAAATTATAACTGAGTGAATTTAGCCTGAAACTATTATTGTAAGTGTAAATTCTAAACTAACCTTTCCTTCATTTATGGTTACTTCAAGCCTAACCTCACCCCTTGCCTTTGCCTATGGTTATTTCATAATAGCTTCTGCCCCTACAGTCCAGAAAGGAGCTGGGACATCCTTGTCTCCTGTCCTGGTATTAGTAACCCTGCTTTCTCTCATGAATCCAAGTGTAAACTAAATTGCTGCCTGGTGGAATTCTTAGCCCTTAGGGTTAAACAACCACTGGAGTTTTATTATCTCCAAGGACTGGGTGGAATAAAGGAAGTCTCCTGCTTTAACTGTCAGTGTTCCTAAGAGTGGCAATTCATGAGAGAAAGCAGTCTGTCTCCCTGAGTCTCCAAATAGCCTCAGTAAATATACATAGAATTAATCTTGTTGCTTATCCAAAATTCTGCTAAATTCAAGGTAAAATATAAAGTTCTGAAACAAAAGAGAATTGTGTTAAAACATTGAGAACATTTTAGTTACAAATCATTAGTTAAGAAACAAAATTATTGTGTAAAACTGCATGGTCATAGTGTAAAACTGCACAGTCATAGTGCAAATTAAGAAAAGTTTCAGGACTCTTTGAAATGTTTTGCAGTCACACTTATTTTGTAAAAAATGGAAGTTTTAAGTAACTAAAGTTATGTTTTTGTGTCAAACTATTCATGCCAGCCTATTTGCTCAAATTGTTGGGGTTAAATATGCAGTTATATATATTTCTAAAACCCAAATTAAACTAATTGGTATATAAAATAATACAAATTATAAGTAACATCAATGAGTTGTGTTTCTGTGTCTAACTCTATTTGTACCTGCCTACTTGCTCAGTGTATATCTTCATACATCGAGATAATAATATCAAATTAACAAGTGAAAATTCCTAAAGGAGCTCTATTCAAACTGTTAAAAATTAAATATGCAGTTATATGTGAATAAATATTCCTGGAGCCCAAATTAGACTAAGCAGGATGGAAAGGTCATATAGAAATCTAATTATAGGAGCTATTGGGAAAGGGCCTTCTCTTTGCAAGAGTTTTAAGGGCAGGATTAGGTGTGGCAGATTATACCTATCTACTAAACTGGGGAATTAAGAATCAGTTTGCCCTGTAATTTTCCAGTTTAAACCTTTGTCAGTCATAAAATAAAGGTAATTTGTGGCTCTGATGACAAATATCAGTAAGTAAAAAAGTCCATAAAACCTATGGAGAAATCTTTCCTGGATTATGATTAAACAAATTAGGTAATTGTGTAATTGAAACCTGGTACTCAGTATGCTTTTAAAAAGTATTCATTTTCATAACTTAAACAAAGAAAAGACATTTTTAGGTTCCTGTAAAGAAAAAAGACAACATTCCTTGCATAAACTATAATAAATAGGTTTCAATTTTATTTATCTCCCTTAGTTTATAAAATACCCATTAAATAAATTAACATTATATGTACAAAATCTTTACAGTAATAAAAATTGTAAGTTCACATCAATGAAATTAAGCTAAAGAAGAAAGATTGTAGATATACTGTCTTAAATAAAGTAAATTTCTTTGGTAATTGTAATTTAATAAGTTTATTTAAATGTAAGGTAACTAATCAATGTGGTTGTAGTCAATTATAAAGAGTTTGTAAAACATCTTCCAAACTGAAAACATTTAAATTGTTCTAGTTCTAGAAGTCATTGTTAACTAAAAACTTGAATTGGTATTGGTGGCAAAGAATAACTTCATGATAATAAAACCTGTCTGAAGACCACCGCAAGGTGCATAATTAAGTAAATGGTAATAAAAAGTTATCTTGATTCTATTGGGAATCTTCTGTTTTCAAATTAACAATGAAATATAGTTTTTCCCCTCTATTACTAAAGTAAAATACCTACTATTACCATAATGGTAAAATTATATAAGTAAACAGTCATTTGATATATGATGTGTTGCATTAAATTGTTTAAAATATATACAAAAACAAGGGACAAACTTTAACATTGTCAAACTCGTTCGTGCATTAAAACCATGCCTTGAATACATTGCAGCTTGCCTCTCCATGTGAATTATTGACTAGGCTGGTCACTGACCCCTCAATTAAAAATATTTGCTGTATCAGCCTCTGGTTCTGCTCCTGAAGTCAATGGAAACTATGTTGCAGTTTCAAGCTCCTGCAGCAGCCAATGATGACTCAGTACAGACAAGGGTACAATGGATAGCGTCTCCAGACTGGCACTGTTCCGTAGTGCCAGTGAGCACTATGCACCAGGCTGGTAGAATACTGGAAACTCTCTCTAGGATCAACAATGCTGTGACTTGCTCACTGCATGAAGAACATGCTAAGTGGAGCCATGATACAAGGATACTGTAAGTAAAACTTAAACACAGTTGACATTATGGCCAGCTCCCATGGAGAGATAACATGTAAAGTATTACAAACCTGAAACATAAAACTAATAATCGCAACTCTAAATCTTTATGCATTCAGTAATATATTAGTTAATATTAAGTGCTGTACTTCTATCCTGTACTAAATATATGCCTAATAATTATAACGTTATCTTTTCAATTTTGAGTCAAGTGCAAAATTTTATTAGTCATGTTAGATTCCTAGTAAATTCATTTTCTAAACAGTTAATAAACATGTCTATAGAATATGGTGGCAGTCTCAGCAAGGCTCAGTCAACTTACTAGTCTACTGTACTCTCCTGTGTACCAAAAATGAGGCTTGCTTGCTAATAATGAGCCTCCTTGAACAGTCAAAATTACCAGAAATTGTACAATTAAAACCAAAATGTAAAAAAAACCTTTATTCTATAGTTCTGATCACTCCTACAGCTAAAAACTAAGAAAATTTCCAACTAGGTGTGCTAATCCTGAATGAAACCAATTGCCCAAAGGGTGCCAGTTCACCAGGAGCATCTGACAGAGCACGTGAGTGCCAATCATTAAACAGCTTGAAATGTGTCTTCAAACAAAGCTAAGTATCTATTGCAATTTCTCTCTAAAAATAAATAATTTAGGAAAAAATACATATATATACTGTTCCCACCCAACTTTTAAAAAGAGGTGCCATCTTTATAGGCACCTAACCTTGCCTACCTCTGTAATTCAATGTCCTTTTAAAACCAGGTATTCCAAAATTTTAATTAAGTTTGTTTCTTTCAGAATGAACATCTTATTAACCATATGAAAACTTCATCCAACTTCATGCAGAAGGCCAGATCCATCTTCCTCCAGTTAAAATAAAATAAGTTTTACACCTTATTAGGCAATGACTATAGCCCATGGCCCACAGGAAGCAGTTACAGAATAGAGATCGTCTTCCTTCAGCACCCCTTTAAGATTAAAGGTATAAACTCTTGAAGAGTGAAACAAGATTGATAGGTGGATCTGATGCCTGGCTGGAGATCTACATGGGCACCAGTGGCCCCAGGATAACTGCAGGGGGTCCCTGCCCCAGGATTCTGCTGTACGGAGTGAAAACTTCTAAATTTCTAGGAGCAGGGTCCTGGATGCTACACTGAATATTGATAAGTAATCAATCAAAACAACAAACAGCCATCCACCTCATAGCTCCAACAATAATTATGCCAAAGCTTAGCAAGTTAAACTTTGGCATAAGGGGGGAAATGATGTGGGTTATGGGTGGGAGGCTCTTTGTCTCTTCAGAGATAACCTTAACCTAAACTGTCTGTGCTGACTTGTGAGTGTGGAATGGTAAGAGGCTGCAGTCCTGCCCTTGGTGATCAGGGCAATGAATCCAGTCCCAGGAAACAGTTTAACAATGCAAAGTCTATAAACTTTAAATATTCAGGGAAAATGCAAGCCAAATGTCTAAAAGCTTATCTAGAATGTATGAAGTCCGTGCTAAAAGCTTACCTAGGATGTGGAAGATATATGCTAATTCAAGCCTATTGAGAACTGAAACAAAAGGACCATTTGGCCCTTCCTCTCTGTATAAAAGGGACTCAAAAATCTTGTTTGGGGCTCGGGTTTGAAACAGAAAGCACCCGAGTCTGGCCAGCCGTCAATAAACCATTTTTCCTTCTCAAAATCATTCCTGAGTCCTGGCCTTTCTATCTGCAAATAATTGAACCTCTTTCAAATTCTACAACAGCCTAACCACTGTAAATAGAAGACACAAAAGAAACAGATTCTTATCCTAGAAGGACTTTAGGAATGGTAATGGAAAGGAATAAAAAAAAAAATTAATGCATAAAATATGCATACAAGGAGACCAACAGTTGTCTACCAGAACTGTGAAAGATAGCATAATAACAAGAAGTAAATATCAAGATCATTATTCAAAAAAATGCTTATTAAAGGATATATAGGTAGTCACCTCAAATTGTAGTCTGTTTGAATTTTATTGGAAATCTTTAGAACATTCACATATAATTGTATTACATGAGAGATTAGGGACCAACATAATTTGTACTGATAGAGAACCATCTTGGAAATAGTAAATTATTAGAATGCTTAAGGAGACAAGTACTGACGTATAGTCCATCTTTTTTGGTAGCACCTATACAAGGCCCAGGCTAAGAATTCTTCTCAATCTTGGCAAGGCAGTAGAATCCTTGGGAATTCTGAAAAGTTGGTGCTCAGGGAACATGCAACTCAGTTGAGTCGGAATACAAAAATATATGTAACCCATTCTATTGCAGTTGTTTCCAGTTTGTTGCTGTTATGAACAAAGTCCTACAGGCATTCTTAGAGATATGCTTTGGCTGAAGTATGAGCTAATTTCTCTAGAAGTGAAATTTTTGTCATAAGTTAGACATACATTTAAATATAGTAAACAATACTAAATTTTTTAGGAAAATAATTATACCAGATTATACCAACACAAGAAAAATTTGATAGTTCCAGTCATTTAAAATTTGGGATTTAAAAAAATATATATTTAATTAGCCATTCTAAATGGTATGTTTGTTATAGTATATCATTGTGATAATCATTTGTAGTTTCGTCAATGCAACTTGAATATTTCTATTTTATGTTCTCTGTCCATTATCATTACATTTTACATACTGATTTCTAGGAATTTTTAATATATCTTTTGTTAGATATATGTAATGAGAATATTTCTTTCCAGTGGGTGATTTGTGTTTCCACTCTCTTAAAAAAAAAGTTGATTTATTTTTTGTTCATTTTTTTTCCAATTCCCTTAAGTATTTTATTAATTCTTCGAAAGCTTGTAGACCCCAAACACAATGTCTGTAGTGGTTAGTGGATAAAACTACAGGCACTCTCCCATGTATTCACCCTTTCGACACCTGCACATTACAGATTTTCATTGAGTTGCTGTCTAACTGTGGGGATGTGGTCATCAGACAGCCTGGCTGCCAGCTTCTTCTGGGGTTGCTTCCGATGCTAAGCCCTCCTTGCATGAGACATGCCTTTCTCTGGGCAGCTGGCACGTGGCAACAGGGAAAAAGTTTTTTTTAATTAATTGCAATTGATCAATTACTTCTGGTTCAGAGATAGATTTTCAGCTTTTCAGCTTTTTTCTTGCTATTAGAATGGGAAGGATGAATTCCAAGCTCTTGGTGTATTAAACTAGAAAGCAGAAATACATATTATTTTATAAGTGTTTTAAAGTATCTAATAAATCATAATATAAATGGAACCATTAAAACTAACAAGATCAACAAAACAAACATCTTATCAAGAATAAAAAAGGTGTGATCATGACAAGTCCACAGACATGAAATGGAGAAAAGGGAGTATTATGAGCAAGTCTAGTGGCATAAATTCCAAAACTTGATTGAAATTGACCAGTTCAAAAAAGATGCAAGAACCAAATCTGAGTAATATAGCATAGATAACCTGCATAGTCTTATCTCTGCTGCACTTGATGTCCTATCCTGTGCTTCATGAACGTAACTCCTTAAATTTTGGGTCAGTATGTTATGAGGTCAAGAATGTAGTGATGGGGTACTTATTTATTTCATTTTTCAATGGTTGGGAGTGACACATTTTCTCCTTTCTACAAATTTGAGTGGAGACCCAATGAATTTTCATAGAAATTTTGGAAAACTCTTGTCAATATTTACAACAAAAGAATTCTGCAGGAGGTTCAGTTAAATTTGCCTTAAATCTACTATTAATTTAGAATAACTAACATCTTAACAATATTGAGTTTTATGATCCATGAAAATGAAATATTATCATTTTTAGGTCTTCAGTAATTTCTATTAGAATTTTTGCATGTGGTTTTCAGTATAGAAATCTTAATTATGTTTTGTTTAATTTATTCCTAATATTTAATACTATTTCCATTATTTTCTCATGCTCTATTTTTTTATGTCTTCTATGTTTTAAAATACACATCATTAATCACATTCTGTCTTTTATAAGTATATGCAGGCATTTTCTCCCTCTCATCTTCTGTGCTATTGCTTTTAAGTATTTCAATTCAATATGTGTTATAATTCCACAATACTGTGTTACTCTTTTTCTTTCAGACATTCTTTGTGTAGATCCACATTTCTTCCTAGTATTATTTTGCCTGAAGTACTTCCTCTATTACAGGCTGAAAATGAATATTTTCATTGGTTATAGAATTTTAATTTGACAGGCTTTCTTTTAGGATGTTTTCCATAACTTTGTATTTTTAGCACAAAGTTTAACTATTGTTAACTTTAAACTAGTTTACTTTTATAGTATAAAATAGTACCCTTGTCCTTTACTTATAAATTTAGTTCATTAGTGGATTCAAGCAAAGTTATGGTTTTAAATATTATGAGGCTTTTTTCTCTTGGGGTTAAGTGACAAATGATGTTCTATTCCAACTTTGAATCATCTAAGTTGAAGTGAAACTCCTACCTCTAGCAGTTTTGGTTGAAAGTAGAAGTTGTAAGTGATTCAATGCAGCAATTGTGGATGCTGTTTTGATCTTCTAAGGGTTGTCCCTTTGTTGGCTCTGTAGGTATTGAACTTGTCTAGACTCAAACTGTAAAATACGTCTTTCCCATGATATACAGCTACTTACTCTCTCATTTATTTTTATAAGGCTGGATTCCTAGGGATCTTTCCAGTACCGGTGTGGTTTAGTTGTCAGTAGTTACTTGAGCATATGCCTGCTCAGACATCTCTGGCCATAAAGCTTTCAGTATGTGCTGGATAAGGTTTATAACAGTTTGGGCTCAAATTTCCAAGTCTTCACAGGCTCAGCAGCTTATCAGTCAGTTGCAGGTGTGTGTGGAGTTTATTATCTCTGCTTTTCTATGCCTCTCTCATTTCCAAAATCTCCCTCATAAATAGCTGTTGTATTTTCCACCTGCATGGAACTGAGTCCACCATCTCTGCCTTATAATCCTTTGGGTCTCCAACTCAGCTGGGAATTGAATTGTCATGGGAAAAGAAGCCAGAAGTACCCAGTGCAGTAGCAAGTTTCCCTATGTAATCACTGAAAATGTGTTGTCTACTTTGGTTATTTTCCAGTTCTCTGAAATTATTATTCTTCATAGTTTTTACATTTCTGTATTTATTTTTGTTGGAAGGAAATCATTCAAACTTGACCTTCTGTTATGTTGGAAATCAAGATGCCTACCTTCTGTAACAAAAATGAAATTGGACTTTATCAGAAACAAATGATCTCGAGGATCTGTACTTTGACTTTGTGCTTATTTATAATCTTACCATGACATGATTCTCCATCACCATCATAAATAACAAAATACAAGAAAACTTGGTAGTTAAAGAAACAGTAATACAAATAACATTCTAAAATTCTAGGAAGGCTAAGTTTTAACAAATTGAAATAATAGGTGTTAGACATCTAGAGAGACAGTGTTTCTGTGTGAAAGAGCATGGTAATATAGGAAACACTTAAGTATGGTAAAAGTGTAACATAAAGAACACAGAAAGATATTATCACAGTCATAGGAGATTAGTCTTTATTAAGTAGAGCAGCAAGAAATTTATGTATAAAATCTTATAAATAAATTTACATGTCTGAAAATAACCCTGAAAAATAACAGTGGAGAAGTGTGTTAAATTGTTGAGGTTAGATGCAGAGTATTTATAGTGGCAACAATGAAGATGTCCCTCAGAGAATCTTATTCATAAAAACTTGCTGCAGGAACATAGCTGATTGTCATCCTGCAGCTAGCACCCATTGGATTCACTCTGGCCCTTATACCACGCCACTCTTTGCAAGGCTGCTCACAGTGGATGACTGGGCATGGTAGAGGTACCAGGGCTGAGTCACTTCTGCATAAGATGTTATTCCAGTAATTGAGAATGTTGCCCCAAAGGTCTCCCAGTGCTCTCATTGTCTTTTTTATACATGCAGTGTGATTTGAGGTTATTCCAGCCTTTTCCTTCCTTCTATTTCTCCCCTTGCAGGTGACTTACATGCATGAAAATCTGAAGGCTCTACCTGCTTACTCCTCTTCTAAGCCTTTTGATTCTTCACAGGTGTTTCCACAATAAATCTCTTGCATGTATATTACATCTGCTACCTTTGTTTCTCAGAAGACCTGAATTAATACACTCTTAAAAAGACCATGCAAAATTATTTAGAAATGAGTGAATCCAATAGTAGGGACTATGGATAGGAGGGTCAAACCTGAATGCATGTTTGGAGATAAAATTCAGAGAACCTTCATATTTAAAAGAAGTAAGACCAATGTACAATGAAGAATAAACAATAAAATGATATTGTTTATTTTATACATTTTGATACCTCAAATAACTCATATAATTTAACCTATTGTTCTGGATATAAACTTCTTCCAATTATTATTTATCTTAGAATACTCATGAAGAAACTGGGATCAAGAAAGGATGAATATAAGGTCAAAAATTGAAAAGTCAGTTCAAGAATCTGGGGTTTGAATCTAGAACTCTGGGTATAAAATCTACTATCTTGGCAACTATATTAAGCTGTTTTTTTAGAGAAATCATGCTTATATTTTATAATTGGTGGATTGAAAATTAAGATCTATATAAAAATCATGTTTGAATAGTTATTATTAAAGTGTCAGTTAAATAGGATGAAATTATGATTTGATAATTATAATAAAAGCAATGACTACTCTTATATGTTACGATTATTAAAGTATATTTTGCTTACTGGATGTATGCAAATATATACAGTTATATTCAATTGAAAGTATTGTAGAAGAGTAATCCCAAAATTGTTTTCATATTTAGTGATTCCTGTTCTCTAACTTCAGGGTATTGAAGATGGTAGCCATTTACAAAAGTAGAAACTTGAGAATAGGCTCACAAAATAGACAAAGGGAGGAAAGCAGAAAACAAAGAAACCTGGAGACATGTGTTTAGCACACACTCCTGTGGTTAGAGGAGCCTTGTTAGCCAGATTACCAGTCATCCAAAAGATCTTAACTAAAATAGAATTATCATAAATGAGAATTTATATTTTCTCTAAATTCTCTATACTCAATGAGGGGCTGAACTGTTTTTCATTGATCATTTCTTCAACCCTTCCCTCTCAATTTTCATTCAGCCTCCCATACATCTTTCCTTTTTCTTTCCTTTTCCTTCCTATCTCTTATGTTTTCCTCCAGTTTCCTTTCCTTGTTTTCCATGATTTTCTATGTTACAAGAGCATTATAAGAGCATGGTGTAAAATCCTCTGGATGGGTAATCCTCAGAGTAAGGATAAAGATTTCATAATTTCATCCTGACCTGCTATAGCTAGATCCATGAAAGATTTACCTCCCTCAAATAACTTGATTTGAATTCCTCTAACAATTGTTTTGGGGATGTTCTCATATTCAGTATATGGGGGAAAAACTTCAAGTTTCCTAATTGGCTGATGTTCCATCACAATCTGAGTGGCAAAGAATACATATTGCTCTGATAAGAAATGTTTTGGCACCTAACTTGTTCTCTGTTTATTCAGTCTTTCTGTTCCACTCTTAAGATTTGCTTGTTGGTATTTATCTGTAAACATTTGCTAAACGATTTAACAGGAATGTAAAGTGGATTTAAGGATGACTTTTTTGAAGTTAAATTCATGTGAAAATCAGTATCAAATGAAACATGCTTAAGGTGTTTGAAACACTGTATCATTATATGGATTTAGATTTATTTTTAAATGACTGAGTTTCTATATGTTTGTATATAACAGTGTGGCTGTCTGTAGGTATTTAAATCTGTCTTTCTCTGCTTTAATGAATTATTATGTTTGTCCTAACCATCATACATTTTTATAGTTTTTATATTTTATTTTAATGCAGGTTCCAGTCTTTAGTCATGAAAATGAGTACTACCATTTTTTCAGTCCCACTGAATTTCACACACCTACTCTGAGAATGTGAACATCACTAAGTTGGCCTGTGACAAGATTCGAGATGATTCCTTATATGGGCTTTCAGTTGTTTCCCTTCTTGTCCTTTTCCTCGTACTATTGCATTCTCCTATGGCTTTAATCTACCTTAAATCCCATGCTTTCCATCATAAAGCAGTGAGCGCTTGTGTCTCCTATGCTAGAGTCATGCTTGTTTTTCTGTATACTCTCCTATCTTATACTTCCTCACTAATTGATTTGTTAAAAATATTTCCATTTTTCCATATCCTTGTAGTCAACACTTATATAATTTTCCCACCTAACCACAAGCCCATTATCTATGGGGTAAGGACCAAGCATAGCAGAGAGGCCAAATCAATAATTAAACATCAAAAAATAAATGTATATATGAGAAAGATTTTAAATTATTGGACCTAGAATATTAAATAATGTGATTAAGTGGTAAGGATTCTAATGGAGATGGAAGACATTATGTACAACCAGGTGGGCAAGTTTTATAAAGACATGAAAATACTAAGAAAGAATCCAAAAGAAATAAGAGATTAAAAAATACTGTATCAGAAATGAAGAAGGTTGTTGAAGGTTTCATTAGTATACTGGACACATCCAAGCAAAAAATCCATGAGTTTGAAAATACATCAATAGATTCTTCCTAAACTGAAATGCAAAGGGAAAAAAAGAATGAAAAATGAGGAGGAGAATATTCAGTTGGTTGGACAATTTGATGTTTTGGAGGTAGATGAAAAAGATAATGAATAAAGAATTGCATCCATCATCCATGTGGAATCTAAACCCCCTCTTGATATAGAAGTGGAATGGACATAATCATCCCAGAGTCCAAAGGGTGGAGGAATAGAATATGGATGAAAGTGGGCTTACTGATACAATAGTTACTATGGAACTATTGTGATTAGTAATGAAAGAAATTGTAGCATTGATGTGGAGAAAGTGGCCTCGGTATCTGCTGAGGGTAGAGAGAGGGAAGAAGAGGTATGATACGGGGGCATTTTCAGGACTTGGAGTTGTCCTGGATGGTATTGCAGGGACAGATGCTAGACATTGTATGTCCTGCCATGGCACATTGGGTGGAATAGGGGAGAGTGTAAACTTCAGTGTAAACCATTGTCCATGTGCTGTGGCAGTACTCCAAAATGTATTCATCAAATGCAGTGGGTGTCCCACGATGATGAAAGAGGTTGTTGATGTGGGAGAAGTGGGGTGAGCAGGGTGGAAGGTATATGGGGACCTCATATTTTTTGAATGAAACATTTAAAAAAACTAAAGAGAGAAAAAAAATAAAGGCATATATGAAAACCCAGAACTAACTTCATACTCATTGGTGAAATTCTGAAACTTTCTCTTTAAGATGTGGAACAACAAAGATGCCCAATGTCAATCACTGTGACTCAACTTTGTACTGGAAGTTCTAGCCAAAATAATTAGACAAGAAAGGGAAATAAAAGGCATCCAAATTACAGGAATAAGTAAAATTGCCACTATTTACAGATGACATGATCCTACCAATAACAAGTACCTAAAAATCTACACCCAAACTATTAGAGCTCAAAAGAAAAGAAAAGAAAAGAAAATAGCCATGTGGTGGGGTACAAGATTGGCATGCAAAAATAGTGTTTCTATACTTGCAATTTTGCAAATAGAGAAAAAAATCTAGGGAAAAAACTCCATTTAAAATAACCGAGTATCCAGGAAAAAAATCTAGCCAAGGAGATAAAAGACTTATGCCCAGAAAACTACAAAACTTTGCCTAAAGAAACAATAAAACCCGAAATAAATGGAAGGATATTTCATGCTTATGGTTTGGAAGACAAAATATTGTTAAGATGTCACTTCCCAATGGGAGGCACTGATTCGATACAATCCCAATCAAAATGCCAATGATTTTCTTTGCAGAAATGGAAAAGTCAGTCAAATTTATTTTAAAGTGTAAGGGGCTCTGAACAGTCAAAAACATCTTGAAAAAGTAGAACAAAGTTGGAGGACTCACATTTCCTCATTTTAAAATTATTTAAAATGTATTTAAAACTTATCATCAAAATTTAAATCAGAAAGTGATTTAAAACAACATAATATTGGCACAAGGATAGTTATATAGACAAATGAAATTTAACTATGAGTTCAGAAATGGCTCCTCACATCTATAGCCAACCAATATTTTTTCATGAAAAAATACTGAATTATATCATTCAAACATTAATGTACATAAATTATTAATGTATAGAAAAAGTTATGAGCTTACAAAGCAAACTTGAATTATCTTACATGGTTCACCTTTATATAACCCCACCACCAACACCTTATAATGTTGTGAAATTTTTTTATAAACTTTGAAGAAGCATTATCAAAAATTTTCTACTTACTCTAGCCTTTATAATAATTTGGCATATTAGTATTATAAATTTTGTATATTTCATGAGAAAACATTCTTGTATTTGTTCTCTTAAACATTGTTCATCTTCTACCACAGGATTTGTACAATTATGGCCAATTAACTCTTGACAAGTTTGACAAGATTTCTCAATTGGGAAACAATATTCACTTCAACATATTATACTGGGAGAACTGTATATCTATTTATAAAAGAATGAAGATTGAGCCCTATCTCATACCATATACAAAAATTAACTAAAGATATATCAGAGACATAAATATAAGGACTAGGATTATGAAATTCCTGGAAAAAGGGATAGGGAAAGAAGTTCAATATCTTGTGTTAGGCCATTTTTTTTCAAGGTCTTTTTCTAGTTACATCATCAGCTGATGCTTGGTACTAATCCCTCTTATGTAATCCCTTATATGCCTTTAAATATGTTGAAGATATTTCCTTCTATTCCTACATTTTCTAAGCATTTTTTATCAAGAATGGATTCTGGATTTTTAAAATGCATTTCTGAGGTAGTAGAGATGAACTTTTTCCCCTCGTTCCATTTCATTTTCAAAGAATTTCTTTTTCATCTAGGTTATCTAATTTGTTGACATATAGTTGTTCATATTAATAGTATCCTCATAATATATTCTTATGAAAATTTTCTTTCTGTGGGATCAGTAGTAATGCCCCCTCTCTTTCCTGATTTTATTTATATTTCTTCTCTATTTTTTGTGTTTGTCAGTCTAGCTAAAAGTATGCTAATTTTAGTTATATTGTGTAATAACCAACTTTTAATTTTGTCAATGCTCTTTTTTGAGATCTTAAACTCTATTTCATTGTTTCAGCTTTAAGAAAGTGCTTGGCTTTGATATATTGTTTTTTATATAGGAACGTACTATAATTGTTTTTTATTTCCAGGATTTTTTTGTGATTATTCATTATTTGGGATTTTCTGTGTTGACTGTTATGTCAAATGAGAATAAATTCTCTTTCCTTTTTTCCTTCCAATCTGTATATATTTTATTTAATTTTTCATGACACTAGCTAAACTTGCAATACGATATTGAATAGGAATATTGAATTGAGACACCCTTGTTTCTGATCTTTGGGGGAAAGGATTCAGATTTTCACAATTAAGTATGCTGATAGCTGTAGAATTTTTCATGATGGTCTTATCTGCAGCTGTTGATAAATTTCATTAATTGATTTTTAATATTGAACCAGCCTTACATAAATGGAGTAAATCCCACATGGTCATGGTGTATAATTCCTTTTATATAATGTTGGATTTGAAATACAAATATTTTGCTAACTATGTTTTCATTTATGTTCATGAGATATATTGGGCAATGTTTTCCTGTCTTCTAATGTCTTTATCTGGTTTTGGTATTGGGGTGATTCTGGACTCACAGTATGAACTAGGATGAATATCCTTTATTCTATCTTATGGAAAAGACTATATATTGCTGATGCTATTTCTTTCTTGAAAGTTTAGTAGTATATACCAGTGAATCCATGTGGAACTGGTGTTTTCTTTTTTAGAACATTATTTATTATTGATAATATTCATCTAGTAGATATAGGTCTATTCATATAATAACCAATTTCTCATTATGTGAATTTTTGTCAATTGTTTCTTTCAAGGAACTGGCCTCTAATTTTTTTTTCTGGGGAACTATGTATTTTTCCTTAACTTTAAAGAATAAATTTGCTTCATATAGAATTTTAGGATTGAAGTTTTTCTTTACTTTTTCTCATCTAATATTTAAATATTGCATTCTCATTGAATTTTGTAGTTTAGGATGATACATCTGATATAATACTTGTCCTTGTGTCCCTATAGGCGAGGTTTTGTTTTTGTTTGTTTTTTTTTTTTTTTTTGGTTTGGCTTTCCTCCTGACTGTTGTCAAGATTTTTCTCTTTGTCTTTGAAAATCTGATGTTTGAATATGAGATGCCTAGATGAAGATATTTTGGAATTTACTCTGCTTGGTGATATCTGAGCTTCCCTGATCTATGATTGGTGCCCTGTATTATTCCTTCAATAAAAAGGGTCAACTCAGACCAGCAGAATATCTCAGCCTACATGTAATACCAGGTGTTAAAAAACTGCTTTTTAACCTTGAATAAAAGGGTGAAATGGAGAGGACAAATTAGTTTACATGGCTATCAGTCTCCAAAAAAGAGTCGAGAGGTCATCAGAGGGGTCACGCTTATGCACACCTTGGCACTGCGCATGGGCCAGCTCCACACAGCTCAAGGAGGCCCGGGGTTTGAACCGCCGACCTCCCATGTGGTAGACGGATTCCCTAACCCCTGGGCCAAGTCCACCACATTCACTTATTTCTTGATGGTATCTTTTGCAGCACGATTTTTGTCTGTTTAAAAATATGATTAAGTCCAGCTTTTTTATTTTTGTATCTCTTGTTGCTTATTCATTTTGTATTATATCTAAGAATCCATTCTCTAAACTCTTAAAAGAGTTTTATTAATATAGTTGTTAAAATTAGGTCTTTTGTATATTTTGAGATAATATTGCATCCAACTTCATTCTTTTGTACTAAATATATCTAGGCTTCCCAACAACATTTTTAAATGATACAAGTTTTTGAAGGTTAAAATTATTTAATAACTGAAATTTTAATTATAATACATGATGATCTTAATTTGATACTATTGTATGCTAATTCATAGAATTCCCAAATTTAGTTTCACTGTCTTAAAAAAAAAAACTGCTATACAAAGTAGAGGCTCAAATAGTTGCTGCTTGCTTTTTCAAGACCAAGGAAATCACTTGGAATATTTGTATTTGTCTGTTGATTATTACAAGTGATAATTAAAATATTTTCATTATTGTTTGCTATCTTATTAATATGGTTAATGAGATTACTTGCAGATATTTGGTTTAGGCATTAAGAATTATTATAAGGAAAGAGCTGGAATCAAGATTTCCATCAATTCAATGAAAAAAGCATGCTCATTTGAGTGAATTCATTTATGCCACTGCAGGAAGCCTCTGCTGATACCCACTTCCTGATTCCTTCACATACCTGCTGTGTGAGTCTTCAACCTCTCTGTAGAAAGCTCTACCTTGTTCCTGACTGGGATTCCAGGGATGGAACAAGCTCACATTTGGATCTCCATCCCCATTTGCCTCATGTACCTCGTTGCCGTCTTAGGGAACATTCTCTTTTGCATCAAAACAGAAAGTTCTCCCCATAAGCCAATGTATTATTTCCTGTTCATGTTAGCATTTTCTGACCTGGGTTTGTCCATCCCCTCACTTCCAATTATGCTAAGAGTCTTCATATTCAATACTACAAGAATTTCCTCTAATACCAGCTTTGCACAAGAGTTTTCTATTCACGTATTCTTATCTATGGAGTCATTTGTACTTCTTATCATATCTGTTCATCATTTTATAGCCATCTATAACCCTTTGGGATATACTGATGTAGGCTATTGGGGGGGGTGGGGAAAGCTGTTCATCTTCTTCATATATAACCTGAGCTGTGTGTTTGGGACAGTGACAACTGCAGCCCTGCCCTTGGTAACTATAACAATGACTCCAGGCCTGGAGAAACAGTTTGGCAAAGCAAACTCTACAAACTTTAAATATTCAGGGAAAATGCAAGTCAAATGTGCTTAAAGCTTATCTAGAATGTATAAAGTCCATGCTAAAAACTCACCTAGGATATGGAAGATATATGTTAATTCAAGCTTATTGAGCATTGAAACAAAGAACCATTTGGCCCTTCTTCTGTATAAAAAGAACTCCAAAAGCCTGTTTGTGGCTCGGATTTTTGAATGAAAAGCTCTGAGCCTGGCCGGTCATAAATAAATCCTTTTTTCTTCCCAAAATTATTGCTGAGCCCTGGCCTTTCTATACACAAATAATTAAACTTCTCTCAACTTCTACAACAATGCCTCTATCCTTACCAGTACGAGAGTCATTAAGATTGGTTTTTCACTGGCTGGAATAAGTGTGTTATTTTCCCTCCCTTTCCCTTTTATTCTTAAGAGGTTGAAATTTGCAGGAAAAGCCTTTTGTGCCACTCCTACTGCCTGCAGCAGGACGTCATGAAACTGGCCTGTTTTGACAACAGGGTCAATATAATCTACAGATTTTTTGTGACTCTTACAGGTATGTTAGTCTTCCTGTGCATTTCTATGTCCTACATGCTGATTCTGAAAATTGTTCTGCACATTACCTCACACAAGGGTCTCCTAAAGGTCCTCAACACTTGCGCATGCCACATCTGTGCTGTCCATATCTATACACATATTATCATCTTGGCTGTCCTCCACTGGTTTACCAAAAATGTATCTATAGTTATTAGAATCATTATTGCTGATATCTGCCTTCTCGTTCCCCCTCTAATGAATCCCACTGTGTACTCTGTTAAAAACCAACAGATTAGAAATCTGATCCAGTGGAAATTATGCCAGAAACAGGATTAATGGGAAATTTCAGCTGCAATAAAAGACCAACTCATTTACCAAATTGTGAAAAAAAAAATATAGGATTCCAAGAATGAAAATGTAATAATACAGATTGAATAGAATGAAACTTTACTCTAAATGAAAAAGAAAATATTCTGTTAGGAAAAAGGCAATGAAAGGTGTAATTAATTTGCATGATCTGCATTGATTGACATAAGCTGAAAGAATAAACACACTTGCAAATACATACAGAGGTCACACCAAATACACCAAATGTGTGTATTTGCATGTGTACATTTGTGTGATCAGCAATTCAAATAAAGAGTTGAAAATGCCTATGGCCTCAAATCCTGTGAAACATCTTTGGAGATATGAAGATCTCATGTATAAAACAAAATAAAATTCAAAAAGTATAAAGAAGTAAATATTTTTTCAATTTTAATTTCAATTGTTTGCAATATATTCAGATATTCCCTCCTTTCATATGCAAATTATCTTAGCTGTTCCCCATTCAAGTCTGTGTAACACCTTCTACTTGTCACTGTTATCACTTGAAAAGAATAGTATTATTTCTTTATTGTCTATCTCCTGCACCAATGTGAAACTGATTTAAAAAGCAGGTTTTCAATTCTTTCTTTTTCAGTGCCTACCAAACCTCCTAGAATATGCTAAATGTTTGCTGTTTTTCTTAAAAACAAAGTGATCTTTGCCAGTTTTGAAGAAATAAATAAAAAGTGATAACAAGAAAACTAACTAACTTAGACTATATATAGAAAACCCCATTAATGTTAAGCTCACTTGTTTTACACATTATTTACTTGGGAAAGCAAAGAATTATAGGATTCTGAAATTTTTAAAAATGTAGTAATACTATGGAGATATAGGATCTCATCAGAAGCTCACTAAAAGACTCCAAATGAATTTACATTTTTATTATAAGCTTTGTTATTTTTAATCTACTTTGATGATCAAAACTATTATATCCTACTAATAGGTATTACTTCTTTTGGAAAAGACATAAAATTAAATCATTATTTTAGTTATTCTTAGCTAGGACATTGAATGGATCACAGATATGAAAAAAAAGTTGCAGATAATTGGGGAGCGATAGCACCCTAAACTATGAAAAGAATTTGTGAGAATTACCTACTCTCAACCTCTTAATATAACTTCTCTACTTCTTTCTGAGAGGAACTAAACCAACTGCTTGGGGAAATGATCTCAAGGTGGAGTAATAGGTAATGGGACACTTACTGCATCTCAACTAGCAGGAAAAGGAGAGGATTTCCAAAAACAGCACCACATATAATTCTTGGGAAAGGGCTAATAATACAACATATTTAATGTCCTTAGACTAGATCTGATTATTTTACCTATGGATATGAACTTAATGTGATTGGCAAAACAGAGTTAGGTATCGATCACTATGGCATTATTCCTACCACTATAACTATAACAGAATATATAAAATGTAAGGCTCTTACAACTATGATAGGCTGATGTACATTTCTGTGTCCTACATGCTGATTCTGAAAACTGTTGTGGGCATTGCCACACACAAGGCTTCCCTCAAGTTACTCAGCACTTGCACATCTTATGCTATTCTCATCTTCTATGTACCTGTTTTCGACTTGGCTGTCCTCCATCAGTTTGCCAAAAACGTTTCTACAGTTATTAGAACAATTATTGCTGATATCTTCCTTCTGGTCCCACCTCTAATAAGTCCCCTGGTAGACATTTCTACCTAGCTCATGGCCTGACTAAGAAACAGGGACATCTGTCCTTAATAAATATGCCTCCAATTAGTCCTACATGAAGATTCCTCTTCGGTGAGCATCATCTAAAGAATAAATCCTCCATTCTCCATTTGGATTGACATGAAAATATAGAGACCAGGGCAAGCTCACAATTGTTTAAGGTACACAGTTATGTGAATATATGACATTTTCCACAGACAGACATAGGGGAAGACAGGAGAAAAGACAGAAATGTCAACAGTTGAGTAGAGTAGAGGGGTTGAGGTTGGGTTGATGCCAGAAAGGAAATTCTACATTTATATAAAATAGCAAAGATATCACTGATAATTCCTGTTTGCATTTGTACCTTTTCAATCATTATAAGTCAGATGTCTCAAACTAGGAAGGCCTGCTATCAGTTTCCTATTGTGATGAAGGAAAGAAAGAGATAAAAAGAAGGAAAGAAGGAAGTAACAAAAGAAGGAAAGAAGGAGGAAAGGAAAAAAGGAAGGAAGGAAGGGAGGGAGGGAGGGAGGAAGGGAGGGAGGGAAAAGAAAAGAAACCCAAAACATGTCCTCTCAAATCCCAAATCAAATGTGATTAAAAGTAAAAGATCTCTATCTCTCTATGTATCTATATCTATATCAACATGAACATCTACATCTATATCTACATCTATATTATCTATATAGTAGAAATAGTCTAGTCTATTTCTGAGTATTTCTTTATGCATTTTAGTTCAAGAATCAACCCTATTAGCCAAAGTGAGCAACAATGCCATTGCATAAATACTTTACAATATGATAGGGCTCTAGATAATTCATATTATATCCCCAGTATTGTTAATGGATTTCCCAGTATAGTAAACATATGTCCCTTTTCTCTTAAGGTCTAAGATTGTAGAGATTTTAATTCTTTGGAGAGCGAGACATGTATCCTGTATCTCAAAGATTTACCATTTCTTGAAAACTCTCCCCTCCAAAACTTTACACCCTGTAATTCCCAAGAATAGCAATAAAGAAACCCTAAGACCTCTTCGTTAAATTTCTCCATCACACATGATTTAAGGTTCTCCAAGAACATATTCTATTCTATTTAAGATAAATTTCATTATTGATTTATATTTAAAAATCTTTTAAAGCACTTCTATTTTTTTTTACTATTTACTTGAATAAACATCAGAAAAAAAAATCAAAGTTAAGGCAACCACTGGATTTTACATGTTTGCCTACAGTATTTCACTATGTAGCAATTTACCCCTTGGATTATGTATTTATAGTTCCCTTAACAATATGGCGTGCTCATTACTAACAGTAAGCTAGGGTCTCTTTAACATTAAAGAGCTTGATGTCTAGAAATTCAGTTAAAGAGGTAGGTGTATGTAATTTTAATTAATTGTATGAAATGTAATCCTAAACATAATTAGTTATATAGGAAAACACTTATCTTGTCACAATTTCTCTCTCTAACTTTGCAAGCTATTTATGCTGCACACGATGCTGCCACAAGTGACCTCTTGAGGCTACTTGTATTACTTTTCTCCTACTTCTTTCTCAATCATTGTAAACCTCTCCAGAATTTATCTGTGAAAGCTGGGAGACCATTTTACACAGTAATTTGTTACTTCTCAGAGTTTTGGGTAACACAGGACTTCTTCTAAAATCCAGAAAAATATTCCTTAATATCTTTTGTGCAATAATTAAATGAATTAATTTAATCATTTGCAAAAGGTAAGCTAACTGTCCCATAGTGATCACATATGTACACAGAAAAATAGGAATATCTCACTATTCACAACTTCTTAAAAATCCTGCCTAAACACCTAAATCATGAAGAAAATATTTCAGGTTAAACTAAGAGTTGCTTGATCAGAGACAATATATGGTTGCCAGTTCTATAACTTTCTGTTGCCCAACAGAGACTGCATCTTTTAATTCTCTAACCTTTCCTCTTACAAATGTTGGGCAAATATATTTTGAAGCCATTTGACATACTCAATGATGTGTCACAATGAAGAGACTCAAAATGACTTTTAACATCTTTTTTTGTTTCCTCTCTGCTTTTCTTTCTCTTTCTCTCAGATGCCTTTTAAAAATCTAAAATGCTTTAAACATTTTAATATAATCACAAGGGAGAAAAAAATACATGTTTATATGTGTGTTTGTGTGTGTATGTTAAGCATGTTTCTGGTTAGAGCTCTTAATTCAGCTGCAGGTGTCAACAGCCATCAATATATACAGGGGAAAGCTTAAAGAATGTTAATCAACACTGAGGAATCATGTTCTTGGTTCATAATTTCAAATATTTAGAGAAGTAATAGAAACAGCCTGATGAAGAGGGTAATGAATAACCCCCTACACACACACACACACACACACACATACACATACATACATATATATATATACACACATATATATTATCAAGCAGATTATAAATATATGTGCACAGTACAAGTGGGTCTTGCATAAAACAAACAATAATGAATTTGAATCATGAGACAAATATTTTGAGTAAAAATTACTCCAGTCCTGTGAAACTAAATTTCAATTATGAAAGTTATCCCGAGATAGAGAACTTCGATTGTTCTGGTGGCAAGGATATTGATAAGATGTGGAGAATCAAAGAAGGGTTAATATATAGGAATTTATTTTTCCTCAGTTTATTACTACTTTCTTTAAGTTTAATTTCATACATGTCTTCCTTGAGACTTGAGATTATTCTCGTCATAAGAGAGAATGGTGTTGATGGTTAAACTTCTATTTTGTGAGAACATTAAAAAACTTTCTTGAAAGACATTTAAGAAAGAAACACTAAGATCATGGAAAAGAGACAGTAATTTAAATGTCAGTTCTACCCCAAAGGACCAGTAGATTCTGAAATTTTTAAAATAAATATTTCATTTTATAATAGTGTGTGCATATATATATATATATATATGCACACACTATTATACATGTGTGTGTTTGTACACCCGCACACAGAAAATGGTGAAGGCAGTAAAGATAGTTCCCATATATCCCACACTCCACACCCAAATCACCTTATTATCAAATCTTATATTAGTATGGTATTTTTTTACAATGAATGGACTAATATTAATAACATTATTAGAAACTGAAGTCCATATTTTATTCATATTTTTTAAATTTTTTACCTAATGTCCCTTTATTATTCCAGGATTCCATCCAAGTTATCACATAATATTTAGTCATGGTATCTGTTTAGGCTCTTCTAGACTGAGATTTACTTGAGTTTTTCCTATGCTGGATGACCTTAATGGTTTTGAGGAATGTTGGTCAGTCATCTTATAAAATGTGCTCAGAATTGGGTTTTTAGTTTTTTGTTTTTGTTTTTTGATTTTTCTCTCTCAGTTGGACAGGAACTATAGATTCTGGGCAGGAAGATCCCAGAGGTAAAGTGCCATTCTCATCACATCATATCAAAGGCATATGCTATGATGACTTATCTCTGTGTACTTTACCTTGAGTGCTAGACTGTTAGTATTTGTCAGGTTTTTCTGTTTAATGATATCTCTGCCCACTCCTTTCCATATGAACTCTTTGGAGGAATATCACTAGGTACATTCCACATTTAAGGCATAAGGAGCTGTCCTCCACTATCCTGAGGGGGAAATTTCTACATAAGTTACTTGGGATACTTCTTCACAGGAAATTTGTTTATTCTCCTCATTATCTTGCTTTTATGATGTTTTTGAGTTTTTAATTTTGTTTTTGCTCCAGAGCAATTATAAAGTTTATACATCTGTCAAATAAATTACTGGATGAAGTACTGGGAGGTTTATATCCTTGTCTTAATAATGGGATCTTTGTTCTTTTCCAGTAAAAAGGAAAGCTGTCATGATAACAGACTTGGATAATCCAGTAGGGATCAGCACACATCTACATGTTCATATGAAATCATCCTTGCCAATAACATCCAGTTCCACCTATCCTTCCTTCTTGCTACTGGGAATCCCAGAACCAGAAACCACGCACACCTGGATTTACTTTCCCTTCCTTTCTGTGTACCTGATTGCACTCATAGGAAACATCACAGTTTGTGATCCAGACTAAGTCTTGGTCTCTGGCCTGTATCAGTATCAAGGTCAACATCATATGGTCTGGGAACCATCACTATCCTGGGATTAGACATCAGGACCATTGTAGTCTCCTATATCCAAATTTTCCAGGCTATTTTGATGCTATTTTCTGTCTTCTCTCCTACAAGACCAGGTTCAAGTCTGTCAGTACATGTGGTTTACATGTCTGTGAACTTTTGGCCTTTACACTCCAGCCTTCTTCTTTGACACACCATTTTGGCTGAAATTTTCCCTGCTACATTTACATCCTCCTGGTCAATGTGAATGTAATTATTTAACTAATGCTCACCCTGTCCTCTAAGGAATTAGAACCAAGTAAATCTGTGCAAGGGTACTGGCAATATCACTCAGAAATAAGTTATGTATGTGGATCTTAAGTTCTTGAGTTTTACAACCAATCTAAAATTAGGTAGACAAGCAACGACTTAGCTTGATTGATTAGATAGCCTTTAAAAACGGGATGTAGAGAGGACCACAGAATCAATTAAGAACAAAACATTAAAAGGCTGGGCCCAAGTTCTACAAACCCACCATATCTTTTAAAACAAACAGAATCCATCCAAATAAAATATATTATTATCTCTAGTGTATACATGCGGTAATCTGACTTTGTAAGTTTAAGACACATGACAAAGAAGTTAAATAAAAATCTAGAGAGAGAAGACAAAACCAAGAGCATTGGAAAATTAGGAACATGATAATTCAATCATTCAAAACTACCTAAACACTTCTTATTTCTTTTTTTTTTTTTTTATTACCACCTGTGAGTTTATTGCATGTATGGGAATCCATACCCATTCCCTTCAGTAATCACTTCTTTTCTGGTAAAACATTCACTTCCTTCCCAAATATATATTTAAAAAATCAAATGATAATAAGAAAGAACAAGATTCCCCAAAGACCCTCTTTCTACATAAAAGCAATTTAGACTAAAATAAAATAAGCCAAACAGTTGAAAATAGATAAATGCTACCTTACTGTTTATTACTATTAAATAATAACTAGTTGACATTAAATCCTTTTGGTTACCTCCCAAGATTGTTTTGAACATCTCTTAGGTATAACATGTGACTTGTGACATGGATTATGGTCCAATTAGATTTTACCTAAACTACCTGAATCTGTTTGGTTTTATTTCTGGCTTTCTATTTCTGCCCACTCTCAATGATCAAAAAATTACAGCAGAAACAAGACCACTTAAAAGCTTAAATTTATTGGATCACCAGTCTCCTGTAAAATCACTCAATAAAAATCCATACCATAAATTCATCTGAGCACTCAAGGTTTGAAATAGAAGTTCTTGGGAAAATATTTTAAAGAGAAATTGAGTACTTTACATTTGGCCTTATAGAAAGTTAAGCAGCGTACACTCTCTGTTAGTCACAGGAAATATTTTTATTATTCTAGAATATGAATTGCTTTTATGAAAGATTTCTAAAGGTCCACCACAACCAGAACTAAGCTGTTTGAGTGCTTGGAAATAATTTTTTTAGATACTATGTTATTGATTAAAATTGGGGCACAGTCTAACTGTACTGAGTGTTTGGTATACAGGTCCTTAAAGTTGTCTAAAACATTTATAGTGCATTTAGATCATTGATAACTGGCACATCCGAAAAATATCTCCAACTTTCAATTTTCAAAACTCTATTCTCTAGATAAGTCATGACACTGGCAGTTCTGGCTGAGTGTGGGCATTTTTTTTTTTTATTGACTTTGTAATAATATTACATTAAAAATATATATGTGAGGTCCAATTCAACCCCACCCCCCCACCCCCCTTCTCCCCCCCCCAACAACACTCGTTCCCATCATAATGATACATCCATTGGATTTGGTAAGTACATCTTTGGGCACCTCTGCACCTCATAGACAATGGTTCACATCATGGCCCATACTCTCCTCCATTCCATCCAGTGGGCCCTGTGAGGATTTACAATGTCCGGTGATTACCTCTGAAGCACCATCCAGGGCAGCTCCATGTCCCAAAGACGCCTCCACCTCTCATCTCTTCCTGCCTTTCCCCATACCCATCGTCCACCATGTCCACTTTTCCCAATCCAATGCCACCTCTTCTATGTGGACATTGGATTGGTTGTGTCCATTGCACCTCTATGTCAAGAGGAGGCTCAGATTCCACATGGATGCTGGATGCAATCCTCCCATTTTCAGTTGTAATCACTCTAGGCTCCACGGTGTGGTGGTTGTCCTTCTTCAACTCCATCTTAGCTGAGTGTGGTAAGTCCAATAGATCAGATTGTAGGTGCTGGAGTCTGTTGAGGCTCAGGACCTGGCTATCACATTGTCAGTCCAGAGATTCAAATCCCCTAAATATATCTTAAACCCCAACATTAACTGCACCTCCAGCACATTAGCATGAAAGTCTTATGAAGGGAGATCCCATCTGAGTCGGGATTCATCACACATAAACACCATTTCCAAAGAGGGGCCATCTGCCCTGGTAGTTAACCCCATCGGCCATGACCATAACTCCCATGGGTCTCTTTAGCCCTCAAAGGAACCAATATCTGGGGGTTGTATCTGCTTTATCTGTCTCTCTGACTCTGCTCAGTTGTGCATGAGGGCAATCCTTCTGCCAGCCTCCAGACTCTTTTTTAGAAACTCGTAGCCATATAAACTCATTTCTGATTTCCATTTCCCCCTTACTTTAGGTCAAACAGCATTTTAAAGTCATGGTATTTTATATAGACATGGATATTCTGCTGATCCGCATTGAACCTTCCGTATAAGGTCATTTTCCAGTTGCATCATCAGTTGGTAGTTGATGGTGGTCCCTCGTTGCCAGGGAGGCTCATCCCCGGGTGTCATGTCCCACGCTGGGGGGAAGGCATTGCATTTACATGCTGAGTTTGGCTTCGAGACTGGCCACATTTGAGTAACATGAAGGCTGACAGGAGGAAATTCCCAGGCACAATGTTGCTCTAGGCCTTGTTCTTATTTTAGGTTTATCAGCTCACAAGCATAGTCATTAGCATCAGGGGCTCACTGTTGAACCCTCACTCCCTCCCGGTCCCCGCCACTGTACCTGGGAGACTGTCGCTGCTCCCCTAGGGACCACGACAGAGCACCACTGGCCAGGAACCCAGTACACCCCCTGCTGTGGTTTTTAATTGTTGCCACTATGAGTATATCCAAACATTACCATGCACCCTGGACATATGTTCTGTACAGCTCCCTGTCAGCCATATATCACCTGTCATTGGTATCCCATACCAGTATCCCTCCATTGCCATTGTTGAAACACTCTGTGATCCAGAACTCCCCGAAATTTGAAGCCCAATATAATGTCATGATCCCTTACTAGGGAATGGCATATAGCGATGGGTTTAAAGGATAGATAAAGAACTTGGATAAAGTTAGATAAAGAATGTTGACTTGAAAAAATTCCACATCCTATCTTTTCCTTTCCCCTCCCCCCCCTAATTATTCAGCTTTTCTTCACAGGAGTCCTAGACCACAGGAATGTATATATATAATATACAGCACTCCCACACATCCACCAGAAAACCTTTTCCCTTCCACAGTGATACTCTTACGCCCTATTCATATCATATTTACTTAAAGTGATGTACAGAGTCTGAGACATTAGCTTTCTAACAAGGTGACATCTGTGCTTACATTATGGTGCATACTTTGGGATACACAGTTCTTTACATTTTTAGTTATCCTATGTTTTACATTATGGTTTACATTATCAGTCTGTCATCTCCTATATGTTATGGTGTAATATTACATGTTTTATATCCATCCTTGTGTACTCTCAAGAAACTCCTCTCTTACCCCCCATTTACTTTGGTTCCACACATTTAACGTCCATTTTCCCTTCCACCTTGGTGCCCACAGTGACAGCCAACCTTCGTTTCCTGAGGAGCCACTTCCAGAGATAGATGGAATAGTGTTCAGGGCCTAACTTGCTCAACTGCCCCAATGCCCTGGGAGCCACCCTTTCTCTCGAGAGATATAGTTCCCTCTATTTGATGGCATTAGTCCTTCCCAGGATGTGGGTCCACCCCCACTCTCACTACTTAGGTTTCTACCCCATGGTGTCACCCACTCTGGCAGAATGAGCATTTAGACATTCCCCAGGAGCCCGTCCTGCATCAGACCCTCCCCTCCGAGCATTCTAAACAGGTAACCCTCTTTATTATATTTTGATATGATTTTCTCGGCATTTTACTCTCCACCAACACCTGACCCTCTCCTGTGTTCGTATGCTACCCCTCCCTCCCCCCACTTTAGGGCAACATTACCCATCCGTCCCTCCCCAGCCACCCTCAAACCCGCAAAGCCCCAACCAAAGGCAACCCCTTGCCCCCCTTTTATCTCTTCTTTGTGTTCATACTTACCACCATCTCGTCTTAAATTCCACCCCTGCAGACATCAGCTCACATCCTTCCTCCACCCTCCGATTTCCTGTAAGCCTATCGTTCAGTCTCTTGCTATCTAGGGCAGCTTGTTTATTTCATATCATTGAGGTCATGTAGTATTTGTCCTTCAATGTCTGGGTTGCTTCACTCAACATAAGGTTCTCAAGATTCATCCATGTTATCACATGTGTTTGTAGTGTGTTTGTTCTTACAGCCGAGTAGTATTCCATTGTGTGTATATACCACATTTTATTGATCCACTCATCTGTTGATGGGCATTTGGGTTGATTCCAACTTTTGGCAATAGTGAATAATGCTGCTATGAACATTGGTGTACATATATCGGTTTGTGTCCTTGTTTTCAGTTCTGCTGGGTATATACCCAGCAGTGGTATTGCTGGGTCATATGGCAAATCTATGGCTAGTTTTTTGAGAAACCGCCATACTGTCCTCCAGAATGGTTGGATCCTTCTGCATTCCCACCAGCAGTGGATGAGTGTTCCCCTTCCTTCACATCCTCTCCAGCACTTGGATTCTTCTGTTTTTTTCATAGCTGCCAATCTTATGGGTGTAAGATGGTATCTCATTGTAGTTTTGATTTGCATTTCCCTGATAGCTAGAGATTTGGAACATTTTTTCATGTGCTTTCTTGCCATTTGTATTTCTTCTTCGGAGAAGTGTCTGTTTAAGTCTTTTTCCCATTTTTTAAATGGGTTGTTTATCTTTTTATGTTCAAGATATAGGAGTTCTTTATATATGCAAGTTATAAGTTTCTTATCAGATATATGATTGCCAAATATTTTCTCCCACTGTGTGGGCTCCCTTTTTACTTTCTTGACAAACTCCTTTGAGGTGCAGAAGGCTTTAATTTTGAGGAAGTCCCATTTATCTATTAGTTCTTTTGCTGCTCGTGCTTTTGGTGAGATATTCATAAATCCATTTCCTATTACAAGGTCCTGTACATGTTTCCCTACACTGCTTTCTAAGGTTTTTATGGTCTTGGCTCTTATATTTAGGTCTTTGATCCATCTTGAGTTGATCTTTGTATAAGGTGTGAGATGGTAATCCTCTTTCATTCTTCTACATATGGCTATCCAGTTCTCCAGACACCATTTGTTGAATAGGCCACTCTCCCACAGTTGAGAGGGTTTGGTGGCTTTATCGAATATTATATGAATATTATGTGGTTGTATATGTGAGGTTCTATATCAGAGCTTTCAATTCGATTCCATTGGTCTATGTGTCTCTCCTTATGCCAATACCATGCTGTTTTCACCACCGTAGCTTTATAGGATGTTTTGAAGTCAGGTGGTGTGATTCCTCCAATTTTGTTTTTCTTTTTCAGTATGTCTTTGGCTATTCGGGGTCTCTTTCCTTTCCAAATAAATTTCATAGTTAGTTTTTCTAGTTCCTTAAAGAAGGCTGTGTTGATTTTTATTGGGATTGCATTGAATGTGTAGATCAGTTTTGGTAGGATAGACATCTTAATAATGTTCAGTCTTCCTATCCATGAACAAGGAATAGTCTTCCATTTATTTAGGTCTTCTTTGATTTCCTTGAACAGTCTTGTATAGTTCTCGGTGTATAAGTTCTTTACCTCTTTAGTTAAATTTATTCCTTAGTATTTGATTTTTTTATTTACTATTGTGAATGGTATTTGTTTCTTGATTTCCTCCTGATCTTGCTCATTATTGGTGTACAGAAATGCTACCGATTTTTGCGCATTGATCTTATAACCTGCGACTTTACTAAACTCATTTATGAGTTCTAGAATCTTCGTTGTAGATCTCTCAGGGATTTCTATGTATAGGATCATGTCATCTGCAAATAATGAAATTTTGACTTCTTCCTTTCCAATTTGAATGCCTTTTATTTCTGGTTCTTGCCTCAGTGCTCGAGCAAGTACTTCTAAGACAATGTTAAATAGGAGCGGAGACAGTGGGCATCCTTGTCTTGTTCCTGAGTTTAGAGGGAAGGAGTCTAGGATTTCTCCATTGTAAACAATATTGGCTTTAGGTTTTTCATATATACTCTTTATCATGTTCAAAAAATTCCCTTGTATTCCAATCTTTTGGAGTGTTTTTATCAAGAAAGGGTGCTGTATTTTGTCAAATGCTTTTTCTGCATCAATAGATATAATCATGTGATTTTTTTCCTTCAATCTGTTTATATGGTGTATTACGTTGATTGATTTTCTTATGTCGAACCATCCTTGCATACCTGGGATGAATCCCACTTGGTCGTGGTGTATAATACGTTTAATGTGTTGTTGAATACGATTAGCAAGTATTTTGTTAAGTATTTTTGCATCTAGGTTCATTAGAGAAATTGGTCTGTAATTTTCCTTTCTTGTGATGTCTTTGTTTGGCTTTGGTACTAGGGTAATGTTGGCATCATAGAAGGAGTTGGGTAATGTTCTTTCTGTTTCGATGTTTTGGTATAGTTTCAGCAGGATTGGTGTCAGTTCTTTCCGGAATGTTTTGTAGAATTGACCTATGAAGTCATCTGGCCCTGGGCTCTTCTTAGTTGGGAGATTTTTAATAACTGATTCTATCTCTCTGCTTGTGATTGGTTTGTTAAGATCATCAATTTCTTCTTTTGTCAATATGGGCTGCTTATGTGTTTCTAGGAATTTGTCCATTTCCTCTAGATTGTCATTTTGTTGGAATATAGTTTTTCAAAATATCCTCTTATGATAGTCTTTATTTCTGTGGGGTCAGTGGTGATATCGCCTTTCTCATTTCTTATTTTGTGTATTTGCATCTTCTCTCTTTTTTTCTTTGTTAGTGTTACTAAAGGTTTGTCAATTTTGTTAATCTTCTCAAAAAACCAGCTCTTGGTCTTGTTTATCTGTTCAAGTGCTTTCTTATTTTCTATTTCATTTAGTTCTCCTCTTATCTTTGTTATTTCCTTCCTTCTTCTTCCTGTTGGGTTACTTTGTTGTTGTTTTTCTAATTCCTTCAAATGTGCAGTTAGTTCTTCAATTTTTGCTCTTTCTTCTTTTTTGATATATGAATTTATGGCTATAAACTTCCCTCTCAGTACTGCTTTTGCTGCATCCCATAAATTTTGGTATGTTGTGTTATCATTATCATTTGTTTCAAGGTAGTCATTGATTTCTTTTGAGATTTCCTCTTTGACCCACTGTTTTTCTAAGAGTGTGCTGTTTAATTTCCAAATCGTGGTGTGAAATCTGGGCTTCTGTCCCTTGCAAATCTCCAGCTTGACTCCACTGTGGTCAGAGATAATGTTTTGTATGATTTCAATCTTTCTTAATTCGTTCAGCCTTTCTTTGTGGCCTAGCATATGATCTATCTTGGAGAATGATCCATGTGCGCTTGAGAAAAATGTATATCCTGCTGTGTTTGGGTGTAGCGATCTATATATGTCTATTAGATCAAGCTCCTCTAATATACTATTCAGATGTTTTGTTTCTTTGGTGATTCTCTTTTGAGATGTTCTGTCCAGAGTTGATAGTGGTGTATTAAAATCCCCCACTATAATTGTAGATGTATCTATTCTTTCACTTAGTTTTTCCAGCGTTTGCCTGACATATTTAGAGGCACCCTTGTTAGGGGCATAGATATTTATGATTGTTCGATCTTCTTGACAGATTTTCCCTTTCACTAAAATGTAATATCCTTCTTTGTCTCTCACAATTGTTTCACATTTAAAGTGTATTTTGTCTGATATTAATATAGCTACTCCTGCCTTTTTTTGGTTATTGTTAGCTTGTATGATTGTTTTCCAGCCATTCACTTTCAATCTCCATGCGTCTCTGGGTCTAAGATGTGTCTCTTGTAGACAGCATATGGATGGGTCATATTTCCTTATCCAATGTCCCAGTCTGAATCTTTTGATAGGTGAGTTTAATCCGTTGACATTCAGTGTTATTACTATCAAGGAATTATTTGTGTTAGCCATATTTTGATTGGATTTGTGTTTGTCATATTTTGTTTGTATATATTTTTTTTGTCTTTTTTGTTGTTGTTGTTGGTCTTATACTCTCCTCCAACTTTGCCTTTCCTGTTTTTTTCCTTTCTTCCTGCAGAACTCCCTTTAGAATTTCTTGAAGGGGAGGTTTTTTGTTGGTATACTCTTTCAGTTTCTGTTTGTCTGTGAATATTTTGAACTCTCCATCATGTTTGAATGCTAGTTTAGCTGGATAGAGTATTCTTGGTTGGAAATTTTTTTCCTTTAGAACCTTGACTATATCATACCACTGTCTTCTTGCCTCCATGGTTTCAGAAGAGAAATCAGCACTTAATCTAATTGAGCTTCCCTTGTATGTGATGGTTTTCTTTTCTCTTGCTGCTTTTAGGATTTTCTCTTTGTCTTGAGCATTGGATAATTTGACAAGTATATGTCTTGGGGTGGGCCTGTTGGGGTTTATGACTTGTGGAGTGTGCTGTGCTTCTTGGATATGTACATCTGTCTCTTTCAGTAGATTTGGGAAGTTTTCAGCCATTATTTCCTGCAACACTCCTTCTGAACCCTTTCCCTTCTCTTCACCTTCTGGAATGCCTATGATACGTATGTTTGAGCGTTTTGCATTGTCATTCAGGTCCCTAAATCCTAATTGGATTTTTTCTATCTTCTTATTGACCCCTTCTACTATCTGTTTGATTTCTGATGTACTGTCTTTCACATCACTAATTCTCTACTCTGTCTCTTCTAGTCTGCTGATGTTTGCTGCAAGTGTATTTTTGATTTCTTGAACTGTGGTGTTCATTCCCATCATATCTGTTATGTTTTTGCGTATGTCTGCAATTTCCCCTCCAAGTGATGTCTTCATGTTGTTAACCTCTTTCATTACTGCATCAAATTTGTCGGTGATATATGTTCTGAGATCTTTCATTGCTTGTGCCAAGTTTTGCTCCCCTTCGTGATTATTGGTTTGTTGATTGGATTCAGCCATGTTTCCCTGATTATTGGTTTGGTTTGTAGATTTTTGTTGCTTTCTGGTCATCTCTTTATTTTGACGAATTTAATCAGTTCCTTAGCTTCTTTGTCTGCTCTTGTTGGTTAAATAGTTGTTATTTTTGCATAGGTGTTATATCTTCTCTTTGTCACTTTTTTCTTCTTATTCTAGTTACTTGTTGGTTAAGTTCACTTTAGAGGAAAGTATTAGTGTTGGGGAAAGGCAATTGTGTAAGCAAGGGAAAAGTGTAAAGTAGTATTGGTGATGTATGATAACAAAGCAAGAATATGAGATCTGGGAGGATGGAGGTTAGATTCATGTAGATTGAATAGAGTTATAGCTGTAGGTAGAGTACCTTTTATGAAGTAGATGACTGAATATGGGAGGAATATGGTATGAACTACAAAGCTATTGTTTTCATGAGAGAGGGAAAAAGAAAAGAAAGGTAATAGTTTCAAGAGTGGATAACAGACAGAAAACAGAACAAAGGTATTAGAAATTAAGAGTTAGACACTTTGTGGATCAAAGAACGGGAGGTGGGGGGTGGAATATAGGAGAGACAGTAGATGATAGTGGATATCAAGATGCAGGGGAAGGGGGATATTGTAGGTCGCCTAAATCAGTTCACACAGAAATGAGGCAGTGGAGGATGGGAAAACCCAGCAAATGTGAGGTGTTCCCTGTAGCACCTATTGTATACTTGAATTAAAATAAAATAAGTGGAAGATGAGGGACAAGAGGGAAAGAGAAAACCGAAAAAAAAACTAATTATAATAAAGAAAAAAAGAAAGACAAGAAGAAAGGAAGAAAGAGAAAGAGGATGGGCAAACGGTGGGGAACGGATAGGGGGAAGAGAGATACAGGTACACACGTGTCACAATTGCAGCACTATCTAAAACAACAACTTCCCCCCGCTTTGCCCTAAAACCCCCAGTCTGTCTGCACAAATGGGTCTGCAAGCACCTCCCTTCCCACAAACCCCCAATAGAACGCCCAGGGCCCACGAACTCCCCAGTACTGCAGATGCTCCAAAAAAAAATTAAATAAAATAAATTAAAAGAAAAAAAACAAAGAACAGAAACCCCTCCGCAGGCCCGGCTCTGCCCGCCGCTGCCCGCCACGGAGGCCTGGACCAGCTCTGCCCGGCTCCTTACGCCGCCGTGGCCTGGCCTGGCTCCGCCCGGCTCCGCTCGCTACAGCGGCCCAGCCGGCTCCCGCATCCACCTCCCGCCGCCGCGGCCCGGCTCCGTATGCTGCCGTGGCCTGACCCTGCTCCGCCTGGCTCCGCTCGCTACAGCGGCCCGGCCCAGCTCCGGCACCTGCCTCTCGCCGCCGCGGCCTGCCCCGGCCCCGCCCGGCTCCATACGCCGCCGCGGCCCGGCCAGGCTACGCCTGGCTCCGCTCGCTACAGCGGCCCAGGCCCGGCTCCGGCGTCCGCCGCCCGCCGCTGCGGCCTGAACCGGCCCCGCCCGGCTCCGCACGCTGCCGCGGCCCGGCTCGGCCGGCTCGGCCCCGCCCGGCCCCGCTCGCTGCTGGCGCAGCCTGGCCCGCCTCCAGCGTCCGCCGCTGCGGCCCGCCTGGCTCAGCCCCACCGAGCGGGGCTAGATGCCTCGTCTCCGCCTACCCAAGGAGGGAATCCTCTACAGGTAGCTGGGATCTCCGTGTATATTTCACAGACAGATCCTCTCTGTTACCTTCTCTCCAAATCGATGTCCAGACACCTCCGGACCAGCAAAAATCCCGAAACAATCCAGTCCCAAAGAGTCTCCAACGCCCCCCAGCCGATTCCCTGCAGAAGACCCTAACAGGGATGTTCACTCAGCCGCCATCTAACACTTCTTATTTCTATTCAAATATTCTCCTTTTAGTATGTGATAGGGAACTATTTCAAAAGCATTTATTCACTCATGCATGTAGCTGTCCTGTAGTAAAAGAGTTTTCTGATGATGTGACGATTCCAGAGGAGGAAAGCTAAACGATGACCTCAATTTCAGGAAAAAATACCAAAGTAATATTGAGGCATAGTTATAAAGAAAACACAACCAAGGGAAAGAGATGTGATAATCAGGTTAGGACCAGTAGGGAAATATGACAAAAAGCAAAACCACTCCCAGGAGAGATATTAGCTTTAGAAACTCTGTTGCAGTTCAAATAGAAATAGAGCCTAGTTCCAAAATGTTTTGGTCTTGTAATGGAATTGTGGGTACTTTTATAAGGTGTGTTGCTGAATAATGGCCGGAGAGAATGTAGGATTCATTCTGGAATGCAAACTTTTCCGTGAAACTGATTAAAGGAAAAAAGCAACAACAAAACAAAAGAAGACAAACAAAATAATAACCAGTGTAAATGACAATGCCAGGCAGTCTTTTATTACATAAAACTCTATTTTCCTAAAACTAGCATGTCTGAAGCTCAGGAATGTATGCAGTATTCTCAGAAATCCATAAACAAGAAAGCCTTCATTTTACCGGTAAACACATAGGCTGCAGGTTCTCAGTTAATGGGAAATTTACTCTATGTGACAGATTTAAAGCTGATTGTCAGAGGATAAAAATAAGAGTCATTCCAGGTTTTCCCAAAGGGAAGTATGGTGCTATATTTTGTGTTTGCACATAAAATAAAGGGGAACTTATCTATTCCAGGTTATAAAATTATATCCTACAAATGAGGAGCATAATAAGTAAGTAGCAGACATTGATGTGAATAAACAAAGGGAAACAACTGAAAGACTAATACTGACAAAAGAACACAAACAATTGGGGTGGAAATAGAGGACATAAAGAAACTGGATTTGATTTCTCAGCTACATAAATCTGTGTGCTACTTCAGACGTATTAAACAGGTAGCTTTAGAGGATAAAGAGTGAAATATGGAAAACCCAAGTGCAGGATATATCCTGTATGGATTAAACAACGGTGTACAGGAGTAGTAAGGGTAGTTTCCTATCTCTTGACAAGGCCTTCAGAAATTATAAAAGTGTAACTGAGGTAAGCTACAAGCTTGCATTTAAAACTATTTTGAACTTTCACTCCTTCTTGGAGGTATTCTTTAAAATCCCAATATTTTCTCCTTGGTTCCTTTTAATTTGCCTTGAGAAAACATAGGTGGCATGGTTGAGCTTCTTAGGAACAAAAGCATGTGAAGATAATGAAGTGTTCCATCAATTTTGAAAACTATCCTTCAAGAGAATATTCTGATACATCCACCTCAAGCACTGGTAAATGACCTCACACATCCTTGATCCCTTCGTTTCATCTTGTTTTCCACACATCTTATTACCAATCTATATCACAGCATTATCAAAAATATCCATTTTTACATAAGTGAAATCCAATTTAAAATGTGAAACTCTTTAAAAACTGTCCATCAAAGATATAGTTAATATAATATGATACATTTGCACAATAGAATACTATAGCTATGAACAATCTATGCCTGCATGTGACAATGTGGACAAAAAGTACAAAATAATGATGGCAGTAAGAAATCAGTCATTTATATAAAGTTCTAAAAGTGTAAAAGCCAATCTGTGATCCAAAAGGTCAGGATAGTTACTATTTGTGGGGTTCTATCAGTCAACATGAGTGTGAATTCTGGGGTACTAATAATATTCTGATTATTTGGTTTTGAAACTAGTTACATAAGTGTGATTCATTTGTGAAATTTCAATCAAGCCATACACATATGACATATACACTTTATGTATGTGAAAACTCCATAAATTGTCCAGAAAATGTGTCCCTGAATGGCAAATAGAATATGCTTCATTTATTTTTGTTTCCCTAGTATCACTTAATACTTGCATCAAATCAGAAGTTAATATGAAAGTAATGAATGGATATAAAGACTTCCCAGGTCAACAATAACTTTTTCTCTAATTTTCTCATTAACTCTTTCATGCATCGATCCACTATTCATTCATTTTGTAGATATTACTGAATGTTTTCTATGTGACAAAAACTCTTATGAGGCATTTTAAAACAGTTATGCAATTTAAAAAAATTTAGAGTTATATTGAAACTGAGAAACTGTTATAAACAAGGATATTTAATGGAGACAGATATCTCAGAATAAATACATGAAGTAGGAATTTTCAGCAATGTTTGTTTAAATTCCAGACACAATAGTGAAATAAATTCTATGTCAGTTTTGGTATTTAATCATGCAATACACTCTTTTTAGATATCCAGAGAAGAAACTCAAAATTATGAGCCATTCTAAGTCATATTCAAGTAGCACTGTTTACAGCAAGGTCTAATGCTTTCCTATAAATGATACCAATGCCTTAAGTCTTAACATTGGTAACTGTAGTTATATAGCAGCATTCTTTAGGTTCCAGAAAGCTAAAGGCCATACCTTCATCTTCTCAGCCATCATTAAAGACTTGTCTTTCTGTGATCATTTACTAAGTATTGGTGGCTTCTCACCCTCAACCTGAGCTCTGGTTCTTTCACTTTCAATTTGGAAAATCTCATTCATACCTATTATTTCAATTGCCATCTTTGCATTGAAGATTCCTAAATATTTACTTTCAGGCCATTCTGGACCTTCAGATTCACATATACAAATTCTTCCTGCATAATTATAATCACTTTTTTAAACATCACAAATTAAATATTTTAAAAATTGAATTCCTAACCCATTCTTCATCAGATTCTAAGCATAAACTCAATCTTACGAACCTTTTGCTTATCTCGGTAACTGTCTTTACCACTCAGTGATTTGATCATTTCAGAAATCTGAGAATCATCATTTTCGCTTCTCCATCGATATAAGGAAAAATATGATCAATTCTACTTCTAAAAATACCATTAAGTGTATTACTTTGTCCCTATTCTAACAGGACTAGTTTAAACCATTATCATTCCCTTGTTTGAATATAGCATAGTAATTTTTACTGGTTAAGAGTATGAGCTCCATAGTCAGACAAATGTATTGAAGCCCAATTTCACTATTTATTTGCTCTATAATAATTAAAAAAAAGTAAACAAAAAGGGTCACTTATTAACTATACTCAGACAAGTGATTTAACATCTTTTTCCTCAGTTTATTCATCTATAAAATACAAATGATAAATGTAAATTGTTCTAAAATTTATTAGTAATTTTTAAAAAGATAAATATTTCAAAACACATTGAACCGTACTCCAAAGATAGTATGTTATCTAACATTCTTTCGGTAACTGGCAGGTAACTTTTTCTAAAATGCTTCCTGAATGTATTCAGGCTGAAATTCAAAAATGATTTTACTAAATTATAGTAACCGTCTTAATCATGATTCTCTTCATTCTCTTAGCCTCAGACCTTAGTGTTTTTTTCCCAAAACTTATCCCTGGTCTCCTCCTATTACTGGCTATCACTAAACTTAAACTTTGTCCATTAAGGTGGTCTAGTAATGAATCTATGAGCTGGGAGATGATGAATTCTCACCAGACTGAGGGCCAGGGTAGAATGCTATAATCCTATTTTTCTGTCTCCTCAGTCTTTATGTGGGCACTTCTGTTTGCCAAGGAAGGGCTTTCCAAAAAAATTCCCTAGAGTCAATTTTGCAAAGTAAATAAATTCTCTAAGGATCTAGTTTCTAAATATTCCTAGATCAAGGACCTTCAAGCCAGAACATTTTTGTTCTATTTGTCTGCCAAATTACTAAAATGACATTGGGTTTGTTATTTAAAAGCTTGAATTTGCTTTGTTTTATTTATTTTTTCATTTGCTCCCTCTGTTTGCTCCACCCTATTTCTTATGCATGGTTAATCTTGAAATGCACTCATTTATTCTTTCAAACCTTTTTATTGAACTTTAATCGTGGTTAAATATCTAGGTGTTCCTGATATGCAAATTCACAAAAATATGAAATAGACCCCTATATACTCATCAGTTTTAGCAGAAGCTAATATTTTGCTTTATTTGTTTCATAAAACTCTACTTATTTAACTGCTTAATCTTTTTTGCCTTTTTCTAATTATTCCTTTTTCCATGCTTCCTTTGTGAATTATCTTTCATGTAGTGTTATCTATTATATTTCTAATTTGTATTGGTTATTGACAGTTGACTTACTGTCTTTTATTATTTTGCAAGATAGCCATCTTCTCTTCCAATATACCTTCCCTATCCTTCTCTTCTAAGTTCATAAGTACCTATTTTCACTGTATATTCCATTATTCTGAGTCTTTTGCTAACTTTCCATCATTTTATCTCTCTCTGCTTTTTTACAGACTTGTTTACTAACTCTCACTTAATTTTACTAATTTCCCCTTGATCTAAAGTTAATTTGTATTTAAACCCATCTATAAAGACTTTAGTTTCAAATATTCCATCTAATATTTCTTTTTTTCTCTAGCAGCTATATTCTGCCAATATTTAGTATTCTATTTTATGGACATATATATATGTATATTCATATGTATCGTATGAATTTTTTTTCAGTGTGGCTGTTGGATCTAATTGAATTGTTAGTTTTTTCTCTTAGTTTTTTTTTTTTTTTATCATGCTCCTTTGTCTTTTTTGCTGTCTAAGTATAAGACTGTGCCAGACATTGCATATTAAAGGTCATAACCATAATATGTGGCCTAGAATGATGTTTTATTTCTTAGGGGCCTTTTATTTTTCTTGCAGAATACTGGTAGACTCATCTCCTAGTCTCACTGAGCTTCTAAAGATGGTGATAATTGTCCATGCTTTTCATGAGGAGCCAGGCTATTGCTACACCAGAAGGTCAGAGAGGAATATGTCTGAAATTCAAGAAAATCAAAGGGGAATCTCTTGACTGTTTCATACTATGATAACAAGGAATGTGCAGTTTCAGTAGCCATACCATGACAATGCATGTCAGTGGACATCCCGGCCAATAATAGGGAAAATCTGGAATGGATTAAGAAGGGAAGAAGATGAAAAATGATAACCACTATGACAGGGTCAACTTCAGCAGAGGGAAATGACTTTACTTCACTAACCATCTGCCTTTATTCTTACAGTGAATATGATTGTATCTTGTTGTCACCTTGGAGAGTCTGGGACTTATTATACTTGAACTTTCTCCCTTGAAAAATAGGTGCTGGTGTGCATGGCAGGGGAAGCATAGAGATTGAGAGGTGATAAATTTTATTTTTATCTATTTTTTATTATTATTACTATTATTATTTGGATAATGAAAATACTCCAATAATGATAGAAATGATGAAAGAACATCTATGTGATTACTAAAAATAATACTGACTGTAAACTTTGGGTGGAATATATGCTTTATTAATATTTATCAATAAAATTGATTTGTTTTTTTTTTAAAGCATTGGTGCTAGGATTTTGTATTAACCCACTGACACAGAAGCACACACACACAAAAGCAATCTCATCCAATAGATGCAATAAAATGCAGCATAACAAGGAAATTATACCTAGCCTCCTTGTTGCTCAAATGTAGCCTCTTTCTAAGCCAAACAGCATAAAAAGGCACTAACTTCTTCCTAGCATGGGACATGATCCTGGGGATGAGCTTCCCTAGTACTGAGGGAATATTACCAACACTAGCAATGCATCTGGAAAAAGGCTTTGACCAAAAGGGGAAAATGGTAAATAAAAATAATTTTTTATGGCTAAGTGATTTCAAAGTGAGCCTGCAGGTCATTCCAGATGTGACATTTATGCAAGTCTCAGCAGGATCTCATTAACTGCCACAATAAAGAGTGTCTCAAATAGCAGGGCTCTTGAGGGCTCCGAAACTATAAGCAGAGTGGACAGCTCAGTAATTCAGCACCCTGCCAGTGGGCCTTATTTTGTTACACTTCCCAGTGTAACAGAGTTAAACTCATTTATAGGTTCTACACATGGCTCTTCTGCTCCTTTTATTTGAACCCATAATTAGCACTATAATTGATAATATATGTCCCAGAGACTTAAGTCTTTGTTCTGTTTGTGTGCCAGTTGAGCCCTCACCAGGACAACTAATAAGGAGATGAGAATGGACAATGTCCATCCCAAGGAACAGAGAGTGCCTGCAACTACAGACAAGATAGCTCCATCCACCTGTCCCATGGGGTATAAGACCCTCTCAATTAGAAGAAGAGTGGGTATAACCATTCCCAAATCCTCAAGATTAAGGAATGAACAATGGACTAAAGTAGACATAGTAGAATAATAATTCTAGTATAGATTTATTATTATTCTAGCAATGGAAGGACTCCTAACGTTGATATAAAGGTAGTGGCCACAGAAGTTCTGAGAGATGGGAGAGAGAAGAGTAGGTTTGATATGGGGGGCATTTTCCAGGCATTGGAGTTGTCCTGCATGACATTACAGGTCATTGTATATTTTGTCATAACTTACAAAATTGTGTGGGACAAAGTGTAAACTGTAATGTAAACGGTAATGTGTCATTAGTAACAATGCTTCAGTATGGGTTCACCAGTTGTAAACTTGTAACAAATGTTCCACACTAATGAGGGACATGGTTAATGTGGGAAAGTGTAGGAGGGGGAGAGAGTGGGACATTTGGGAATCACTTAGGTTTTTATGTATCACTTATGTAATCTAAAGCTTCCTTAAAAATAAAAAAATAAGTATTAAAAAATTAAACAAATTAAACAATTGTAAAAAGGAACTTAATGCACAACAGATTATTTCTGACATCTTTCTTGTATTTAATAGTCATTTACTTACCTCTCCATTCTCCCACTCACTAACACAACAGTAAACTCTGCATGGGTTCCATTTCAATTCACACAACTGCAATCTGACAGTGTAACATTTTATGCCTGTGCATCACACTGTTTCCCTCACCCTTCATAGTTCTATTCTCACGTTTGCCTTTCCCCACATCGCTCTCTGGCTGATGTCAGCTTGAGACTCCAGCCAGTGTATATGCAAGAATAATCAAAATCTGGGGAGGAATGTATCGATGGGTTGACCTTGGAGCATTTGCAGTAAGGTAGTACTCAACAAAACACTTCCTTCCTTTCATTTTTACCTTGAAATCAGTCTCCCATGTATTATCCTGAGAAGATCTCTCAGGAGAGTTCCATGGATCATACATTCAATTGAATCTAGCTATGGATAATTCCATAATTCCTAGTTGTTTTCTGAATAAGTCCCCTTTCCCTTTCTACTCTGTGGAACTGTATACTCTAATAAAGGAGGAACTCAAATGGCTCCCTATCTGTTTTTACTTTTGTGAAATCAGGCTAGGATATTTCTCCTTTGTGCAAGATGTGCCACAAGTAGAACTTAAACTCACCCTTTTCCATCCATAGAAGGAGAGTGGATCCTTTTCTATCGAGTCTTCCTAAGTCCAAGGTCCATCGTGTCATATAAAATTTATCAGAGAGCTAAGTGTTTGGATTTGTCTTAATTGTCTGGATAGTGACATTTTCACGGTTTGCTAGAATATAAAGGGATACATGATATTGTCAGGTCCAAATCATATCATCCTTCAATGCGGTTTATACATTTGACTTATTGCTTTTTTCCTGTTTCATTAAAATTTGTCAAAAACAAGGTATTGTGAGGACTTAAAAATTGGATAAAGTTAACAGCTTCCCTTTAAACAATAAATGTCTAAAGATCTGTCACCAAAACTAAAGGGACAGAAAGGGTTGATGAGAAGGTGGCATTTAAGTCAATACCTGAAGGATATGTAAGGCTCACAATAATTGTACAATAATATTCCAGGAAGGGAGCCCTGTACAGATATGGGGAAAATTCCTTCTTAGATGCATTTAGATAAGACCAACCTCTGGGATATATTGGTTAGCTATTGTTTCCATTGTGGATATATGGGAAAGGTCTGGGTAGAGAACATGTGAATGTAGAGATTTTATTTTTCATAGATAAGATGGAGTATTTTGAAACAAATTAAAGTTTTAGTGTCCACTGAAACTTACTGAAGAGTATGTAGGGGTCTATTACATATATTTTGTGAGAGAATGAGGTCCATTAATCACTGTGTTCTAGTATAGAGCAAAGTAGCAAAAGGTTCTTGGAGTCTCACCAGTTAATTAAGAAACCTCACCTGCCTGCCTTTATTTTCTTAGGAAGCAGGTTGACCTAATGGTTTCCCATCCTTAAGACAGGAATAGATTACAAACTAGGTACTCAGAGATTCTTTCTTTACAATACAGTCTCTAGGGAATTCTCTTTTAAAGCTCCTCCCAGGCTAACAAAAGTGCCCACATAAAGACTAAGTAGACAGAAAATTAGAGACACAGGATTTCATCCTGGTCCTCAGTCTGGTGAATCTTCTTTGTCTCCCAGCTTACAGGTACATCCAGAAACCACGATGATAGACTGAAGGAAAGAGAACAGATGGGAATGGGAGGAGACAGCAGTAAGTTTTTGGAAAGAAGACTAAGGAGGAAGTTTAAGGAATGAATAGGATCATAATTAGAAATGGCCATATAATGCTAGAAAAGCCATTTAGATTTTGCTTGAAAACACTGTGGACATTTTAGAAAAAAAAGTCTATTAAATAACAACAGATTTAAGGATTATTTATCTTTATTATTTCCATTTTATACCTGTAGAAAATGAGCTATAAAATGTTATATTATTCATGCAAAGTCACACAGATCAAAAGTAATACATGTTATTTATTTTCTTCAAAACAGAACAAAAGTGTAGAAAGTGGGTTTGACACACAATTTGACTGCAGAGCTCAAGCACTTAAGCACTATAATTTATGATACATTAATCAATAAGAAAAATGATAGTTTGAACTAGTTCTATTAGGTTAGACACAGATGAGTCTTCTTATTTTAAAGTTAGTGGAGAATTAGAATTAATAGTATTTTTAAATATGTGGCAATTTCTGATTTAACCAGTTCACTTACTTAAGGGTAAAGACATAAGACATATCTATAAATTTTTCCTGGTCTATTTGTCTTTCTATTTTCACTGGGTTTTACATTGTCTCTCTACTTACTAGGTTCTCAGAAACTGCCCCAATGTAGGATATAGTTCTCTGAATTGAGGGATATAATTTTCCCGTAATTACATATATATATATATATATATACACATACATACAAGCAAGAATATAATACTATCTCTCCCTCTTGAAAAACTCCAGAAATGTAGCTTATTTTTCTGCTCTAGCAATTCGCTTTGCATCTATCATTGAAAGTAAATTTACCTTTACTGATTATCTATTTCAGTGTGTGCTGAGAAAAGAATAACATTGCAGCTCAAAGCTTCCTGAGTATAATGCCAAGACTCTTGATCTAGAATGTTATTTTAGGAATATAGGGAATTTTTTTTTAATAAAAGGTAGAGTTTTACTGTCACTTTTGTTGAGAATTCACATAAAATTTGGCCTTCTGAGTCAATCGTTCTTTCACTCCTTGTGTTACCCACTCAACTTTTCAAAGTATTCACTATTTTATTACAAACCCATAACATTATGGAAAAACCTCTATTCCTATCGACCTTCCCCGGAGCTTCGGCAAACAGTGTCTCCTGCCCATAGTATTGCTTCTTTGCAAATGCTTACCATTTTCCTCCTAGGAACACCCCACTTCCCCATACAGAGTGCCGGCTACTTCCTTGATGTGTTTATCACAGGCACTCTTCCCCTTGACTTTGCATCCCTCATCTAATCGTCAAGATAATGCTCTAACTGCCTTACTGAAATTGTGGTCAAGGTGTGTAATGCTCCTCAAGAGTACTGAATGGACAGAGTCGATCAAATGAGATATTTTTACTATAAAACATATATGCATAACAAATGATTGAATAATTTAGAAATTATTCTAACAAATGCTGTAAATGAAGTACACAAATATTTATGAATATTTTGGGTAATTTTGAAAATTGTAGGTATGGTTTACTCATAACAATTCAATGCACAAACTGTTTAATTTTCCACCTAATCTTTTCTTCAAAATGTTTCCCATGTGTCATAAACTCCTCTAATCATGATTGTCTCAACTTTAAAAGGAAGACATCTTTTATTCACATGAATGTGTGTTTTGAAATAGATTGTTCGTGTCAATGCCTGTGTGTGGATGGGACCTGGCTATATAAATAATGAGTAAGATATCATTTATAGTTTCCTTTTTTTTTCAAATAAGTTGTGATGATGATTCATTATTATTAATGTAGTAGGTGATAAGGAAAATTCTTAGCTTATTATGGTGAAAGGTCCACTGCAAATTAACAGAAAGAAGTATAATAAGAAAGATAAAGATACTAAGTAGAATACTCATTTTAATTTCTTCCAGAAATTTGCACTGAGAAATTTGCACTGAGAAGCCACTCCTTTACAGTGCTCTCTATGTAGTACATGTCTAATTGTGTCAATTAAATAGGAAGGGGATATATACAATTTTATGACTTTCTTATTCCTCTGTAGGTCTTCAAAGTTGTAGGTTGGGCCAGAAGACATTTGTAAGGACCATGGACTTATGTATTTTTATTATGAAGCAGGATGTTCCTGCCCAATGACACTCAGTTTCATCCCTCATCCTTCCTACTGCTGGGAATTCCAGGATTGGAAACACATCATCTCTGGATTGGCTTTCACTTTTTTGCTGTATACGTGATTGCTCTCATAGGAAATTTCATCATTCTGTTTGTGATCCACCCTGAGAGCAGCCTACACCAGCCGATGTTCTACTTCCTGGCCATGTTGGCCGCCACTGACCTGGGCCTCTCCACAGCTACCATCCCTAAGATGCTCGGCATCTTCTGGTTTAGCCTCAGGGAGATCAACTTTGAGGCCTGCCTCACTCAGATGTTTTTCATTCACCATTTCACTGGCATGGAGTCAGTAGTGCTCTTGGCAATGGCTTATGACCGCTATGTGGCCATCTGCAACCCACTCCAATACAGCACTGTCCTCACCAACAAAGTCGTGTCTGTGATTGGTCTTGGTGTGTTAGTGAGGTCACTTATTTGTAACATTCCATTCGTATTTCTCATACTGCGGTTGCCCTTCTGTGGGAATCATGTCATCCCTCACACCTATTGTGAGCACATGGGTCTGGCTCGCCTGTCCTGTGCCAGTATCAAGATCAATATTATCTATGGCTTAGGTGCTATATCTATTCTATTTTTCGACATTATAGCCATTGCTCTTTCTTACGTTCAGATACTCTGTGCTGTGTTCCGTCTTCCTTCCCGTGAAGCCCGACTCAAGTCCCTCAGCACATGTGATTCGCATGTTTGTGTAATTCTTGCCTTCTATACACCAGCCCTCTTTTCATTTATGACACATCGCTTTGGCCAGAATGTCCCCCGCTACGTCCACATACTCCTGGCCAATCTTTATGTCATAGTGCCACCCATGCTCAACCCCATCATATATGGAGTAAGAACAAAACAGATTTATAACCGTGTGAAGAAAACATTTTTACAGAAATAATGAGTGGAAAAGGACTAACACCTAATATATATGGGATGGACTTTTGGGACAGAGAAATTTCTTGTTATATTAAATAGGTATTAATATGCTAAACAGAAAGGCTTATTCTTATGCTTTGCTTCTGTAAGTATTTTAATGTGTCTAGGGAGTGAAATCAGCAGTTTTAATTTCCAATTCATATAGTAAATGAGAGCCCAATGGAGCCCTTATATATGAATTTTAATGGCTGATATTGGTAAATTTAAAGTAGAATTTAGAATGTTTATCATATCTTTTGGACATTCACCAACCTATCTCAATAATATGTTATTTCATATTTTCTTCTTCCTTCATCACCATGTGTCACTCATTATGTTTCTGTCTTCTTATCTCACTCATTCTCACTCCTTTTCTGTCTTTTGCTGATTCTCTTTCTCTCTTTCTGGAAACATTTATTTTACTAAAACTTTCACACTTGCTAAAAGCTACACAGCCAGAAATGGGGGACTGAGACGTAAGTCCAAGTTCATTATCCCCAAAGCCTCTAATATCATCTGTTTTATTTTTCATTTTGACTGGCACATAATGCATTCATAGAAATTAACTTGTTCACTTACACTTCCAATGCCAATTCTAGATGCAAATAACTTGGATGAGTAATAATTTCATTTTGCGCTGAAAATCAAAAGAAATCAGGACAGAGGAATACTGATGGCATTAAATAAAGGTATTTTCAACTTGGGCTTATTATTACTTTCAAAAAAGTAATCATAAAATGGCAGAGTCATGGAAATGGAATTTTTTTTCATTCTAAATAATCTGTTTAAGTCTGCTAACCTCATAAATTTGAGAAGTATATAATTTCCACTCTTCCTTCATATTGTCTCTTCATTCTGCATAGATACAGCATCTGCATAGATTGCGGCAGCCACAGAAATTCCAACATCAAATTTAAAATTTCAGTCAGCCTGCTGTATGTTGGCCACTGGTATATATGTGCAAATTGGTAGAAAATATTTATGATTATTTTCATCATACTATAATGGTACTGAAAATTTATGTTCAGAAACCCAAAAATAAAATATTAACTCATGAAAACCTGAGATTCTAAATATAACCATTTATGTTTATTAACATTTGAGATAAATTTATAAGAAACAATATAAACTTATACAGAATGAGCTCCAGACTCCATATGTGGGAAGCGGATGCAACAACTAAGCCACATTGACTCCCCTTAGTGGTTTTTTCTTTTGTTTTGTTGTTTGTTCATTTGTTTTTAAGAGGCACCATGGACTGAAGTCAGGACCTCCCATGTGGGAAACATGCTTGAGCCCCATCTGCTACTGTCACATATATTAATAACAATTAAACATGAATAATAACAATAATAATAGATTAGGTGTACTCTGCTATGTTTACTAATATATCTCATTCAATACTCACTGTAATATGTAAAGTAAGAAAGAGCAACATGCTCTTTGCAGAAGAGAAAAATGAATAATTAGAATAATAAGAAATTGTCTCAAATAATTTTGCTTATTCTTTGTAAACCCAGAAATGTAAACATATTTTTCTGTGTCCTATCCAAAGATACTTCTCACTTACCTGTAATAAAGAGTAGTTGCTTTGATTTGACTTCAATGTTGTTATAACTTTTCAAATCTTAAAAGATACTCTGAACAAAACACAAGTCATGGGCGAATGTTTCAACCTTTTTAAGAGTGATTGGATTTTACATTTTACATTGGGTTATTTATTTTATTTTATTTTTTTAAGCCTTACTCAATAGTACTATGAGTTGCTATGATGTCTAACCAATTTTTTTCATCTAAATTATGCTTACTCTAGAAGATTTTATATTGGACCCTTACCCCATCCTTCATATAAAATTCAGTTTTTATATGAACATTATATTGAGGAAAACAGTGTTTTGTTGTTTATTGTGTGGGTCTGAACCCACTGAGATAACATCCTATGATAAGATGAACACATTCGTATCTATAGAAGCATGCCCCAAATGCACCCTTTCCCACACAGCCCCCCACCACAGACACCCTGCACCAGTGATCCTCCCCTGCCATATCTGCAAAAAGAACATTCCCACAATTATATTATCAACCAAGACCTCCAACTTTCTAGAGTTCACTTTTTTCTTCCTCTAGCTCTTCCCCCAATCCCATGTGTAGTCCAACTCCCACCCCCCAACCATGCTTTTGGAGGAAATATTAAGTGCCTCATAATACCATAAGTCCTAGAGAACATGTCAGAGAGGGAAGAACAAGGGAGAATACTATTAATTTGGGGGAACTAAGGCTCTGTGGCATCATATACGTCTTCTGAATTAATGGGTAAAGAGTGTTCTCACTTGTTCATTTGATTTCATTCTCTGTTCTCTCATTCTCAGTTTCTCCTTTCTATGTATATCTATCTATGTACATAGATGGCTCTCTTGGCATCTATCTATGTACAAACATACACAAATACTGGTAAATTGTATGAGGGGGACAATCTGGTTTGGATATTCCTTTAGATTTCACACATCTAAAAAGACCAGTCTAGACTCTGAGTTAAGAAAGCCAGAAGTTGTTACATGTAGATAATTCCATGCTTCATGTTGTCCCATCCTGGAAAACAGGACTGGAGAGGTTCATTAATTCTAGGTCACAGATAATGGGTATGTTCCTTTCTAGTATATTCATAAGAGTGTGACCCTTGGGAAACCGAACATGATGTCTGAAATATAAGAGTGATATATCTTCAAAGAAATTTTAAGAAATGTCCTTTTTCTGGGGATATCTGCTATATCTATATATATATCTCACCTTTATTATTATCATTAATGAAGAGTGGAGACACAAAAAGTTTATATATTTAGGGCAAATGATTGATGAAATTAGTGAGTTTATAAATATTAGTTATTTAAACCAGTTCAACTTTAATGCATTAAAAATAAAATATTGTCTTTTTCCTCTGATGAAGATAATGAGTAGACAATATTAAGTATAGGAATAGGAGGATAGTAAATTAATATTTAATCATCTATGAATGAATACATCACAAGAAACAACAAAGAACCCATCCAAAGGCAATGAGACAACATTCTAAAATATTACATTGAAATGTTTACCATTTGAGTATATGATAAGAAAACTAATGGGAGCACAGAGGTAAAAGAAAGAAGTGACAGGGAAATAGGAGATATTTTAACACAAATCAATATACAAACAGGGCTTTTAAATATATTTTTTTAAAAAAGATATTTAGATTACATAAATTTTAATAAAAATATATAGGAGATTCCCTTATGCCCTGTTCCCTACAAATCCCACACTTTCCCACATTAACAACAGCCCAAATAAGGCTTTTAAATAAGGTAAGCTTTTTGTTGTTAGAGAACAAAGAAGTTCATTTCAGAAGCCAGTGTAGCTGTTTCAAGGATACAGTTAGGGGATATAGTTTAAAATACTGAGGTCAGGTTGGTACGATTCACATCTGAATTATAAGCCAGGCTAGGAGATGTTTTAAATTCCATGATAAGAAATTAATCACTATCAATTGCTATCATTTATCATGCATTTAACATGTGTTTACTAGACACACATGCTAAATAACTTAATTCAAGATTCAAGAAATTCGTCACTGAAAGTGCCCTTACTTATGGGGGCATGTTACTTATGGGGGAAAAAGAATCAGGATAACTGAGTAATTTTCTAGAGCACAAAACCATTTATTTTCAAACTCCAACGCCTATACATTAAAGTGTGAACTGAATAATGGTTTTTAAGCCAGTAAATGATAACCTTTTTCTGGATGCTTATAGTAGGAATTTGGTAAAATATTTGGATGGCTCTCCCAGAATGAGAGGATAAAATGAAAGACGGGAAAGAATATTGGAAGTAATGATGACTTAAATCTCTAAAGTTTGATTTAAAAAGAACAATTTACACATCCAAAAAACTCCATGAAATTCCTAGTAGATAAACTCAAAGATTTATTATACACACACACACTTAGGCATATCATTAAAAAAAAAATGTGTCAAAAACCGAAGACAGAGAGATTCTTGAAAGCAGCAAAAGAGAAGAAAGTCACCATATACACATTTCCAAAAGGAAATTTAGTGGATTACAATTAGTAGCAGTGGAGGCCACACTGCAGTGGGATGCTAGTTTCAAAGTACTGAAGGAAAAAAAAAAAAGAAACCTATCAACTATGAATTCTATATCTAGCAAATGTATTCTCCCATGAAGAGGATTAAGTTATTCCATTAAAACAATCAAACAAGAAGCAGCAACAGTGAGAATTCCTCCCTAGCAGGCCTGACTTAACTACAAGATATCTTGAAAGGAGGCTTTGAACTGAAATGAAAAGAAACTTGATTATTAATCAAATCAATACGAAGAAACAATGAGCACAGGTAACAGCAATGATAAGTATGAGAGACAGTATCAATGTATTTTTGGATAACTTATCTTCTTTTATGTGAGTTAAAAGGCAACTGCATAAAATAATTAGTATAATAATGTGCTGATGGTCACATATGTGTAATAAAAATATTTGTAATAAAAATAAATTACCATGGAGGAGGGACTGGAAAGAAGAGATTTTTGTATACTGTAGAAATTAAGTTAGTATTAATCTAAATTGTTAAACAATGAATTGTTAATTAAAATCCACTAGAAAACCAGTGAGAAAATAACTCAAAGGTAAAAAGTGAAAGAAACCACAAAACATTAAAATAATATACTAGAGAGTATTGATTTCCAAAAAAAGGCAGTATTAGAGGAATAAAGGAACAAATATCATAGGAGATATAGAAATCGAATAAGAAAATGAAAGCCATAAATCCTACCTTATCAGTATTTACATGAAATGTAAATGTGCAAACACTCCAAAAAGGGCCGATATGGTGAAAACAAACAAAAAAAACAACAACATTTTTCAACCCTCTATGTACTGTTGACAAGAGATAGCCTTTAGATGCAAAGACACAATAGGTGAGAAGAAAAATTCAGCAAAATAATATGTCATGCAAATAGTACCAAAAGAGAGTTAAAGTAATAATACTAATAATAGACGCTATGGATTTTCAGACAAAAATTGTTACTGATGTCGATATAGAACACTTCATAAAGTCAATAGGGTCAATCTGTCCAGAATATATAAAGAAAATAAGTATACGTGGACCTAAAAATGAAGACTCAAAATACAAGAAACAGACAATGAAATATTTGAAAGGAGAAACTGATAATTTATTAATAGCATATGGAGACTTAAATACAGTCCTTTCAATAATGGGTAGAAATAGCAGGTAGAAGACTAACAAGGATGTAGAAGACATGATCAACAATATAAAAAATATGCCTAATACATATCTATAGAGCACTACACCCAGCAACAGCACCACAAAAATTCTTTGCAAGTGCATATGGAACAGTCTCTAGGATATAACATATATTAGGCCACAAAACATATCTCAATAAATTTGAAAGTATTGAAATTATGGAAAGTATGTTCTCCAGCATTAATGGAATAAAATATGAAATAACTAACATAAGCACATTTGGAAAACATGCAAATATGTGGAATTAAATAGCAAAAGCACAGAGATGAAAAATGCATCAGAAAAGAATTCAAAATTGAAATTAGAATACACTTCAAATGAATGAAAATTTAAAAAGTAAATATCAAAACTTATGGGATGCAGTTTAGACCATGCATAGGGGTGGATTTAAAGCTCTAAATGCCTATATTAAAAATGGGAGAAAGGCAGCATATAAATGCATTACTTTTCCCCCACAGTGGGCCATGACTCCTGGGGATGAGCCTACCTGGAACCGAGTGGTTATTATCAAGCACCAACTACCAAAGCACCTGGCAAAGGACCATGATCTAAAGGGGGAAAGAGTACATACAAATTGGTTTTAAGGCCAAGAAATATCAAAGTGAGTCGGGAGGTCATTCTAGAGGTTATGCTTATGCATGTTTCAGCAGGATCTCATTGACTGCCACAGTAAATATTGCCTCAAATAGTGAGGCTCTTGAGGGATCTAGAGACATCTAGAAACTATAGGCAGGGCAGAAAACTCAGGAGTTTGTTCCCTGTCAGTGGGCCATTCTTTGGAATTTACATTCCCCAGTGTGACAGAGTTGGAATCATTTGTGGTTTCCCTACACATGGCTCTTCTGCCCCTTCTATTTGAACTTATAATTAGTAATAGACTTGACAGGTGTTTGTCCAAGAGACTTAAATCTTTTCACTGTCCATGTGCCAGTTAGGTCCTGAGCATCAACAGAGTGGCAACATTTACTCTCCAGTTCATTGTGCTCACTCAGAACAACTACCAAGGAGATGATGGAAAATGCCCATCCCAAGGAACAGAGAGAGTCTGCAACAGCAAGCAAGTAATTCCATCCATCTGCCCCACGGCGTCTATCCTCCCTCTCAATTACAGCTGGAGTGGGCATCATCATCCCAGAATCCTCAAGATTGGGGAATAAATAATAAACTAGAGTAGACAGTGTAAAAAAAAAACTTTAGATTATATAAATATTACATAAAAAATATAGGGATTCCCAATTGCCCCATTCCTTCCTCTTCCCACGCTTTTCCACATTAACAGTATCCTTCATTAGTGTAGTACATTTGTTACAATTGATGAACGCATATTGGAACATTGTCACTAAGCATGGATAATAGTTTACATTACAGTTTACACTCTGTCCCACACAATTTTGTAAGTTATTACAAAATAAATAATGGCCTGTATCCATCATTGAAACTTCATTAAGGACAATTTCAATGTCCCAAAAATGTCCTCATATGACACCTGTTTTTCCCTCTCCCTCCCCTCAGAAACTCTGGTCGCCACTGCCCCCACATCAATCATAACTGAACTCCCTTTAGAATTCTTTTGTTGTAAATATTGACAAGAGTTTTTCAAAATTTCTATGACAATCATTGGGTGTCCACTCAAATTTGTAGAAAGGGGGAAATGTGTCACTACCAACTATTAAAACAATGAATGAGAAAGCTGACCAATCGCTACATTCTTGACCTCATCACAGACTCGCCCAAAATGTAAGGAGTTATGTTGATGAAGCAAAGGATGGGACATCAAGAATTGCAGAGATATGACTACGCAAGTTATCTATGCTATATGACTCAGATTTGGTTCTTGTACCTTTTTTGAATTGGTCTATTTCAATCAAGATTTGAAAATCTTGATACTCTCTTTTTTCCATTTCATGTGTGTGGGCTTGTCATGATCACACCTCTTACATTCTTGATAATGTTAAGACATAGTGTATTTTTTTTTATGGTAAGTCTATCTATGACTTTATAAATTATATAGATATTTTTCAGAATCACTTATTCATTTTATTTATTTACTCCACTGTTCTCTTTTAATTTCACATGTCTTCTCTCATTTATACTATTTTTGCATCTTTATTCTTTCTACAAATCTCCCCCAAATTTTTTTGCTCTATTTCATAAAGTTTGGTTGTTATACATTCATATCATTTCTAAAAATTATTTTGTAATTTTCCATGGGAATTCCTCTTTGGTTCATATATTGTTTAGTAATGTATTACGTAAATATTTTAAAAATGTGAATTTTCAAGATATGTCTTTAATAGTTACCTAGTTTTAAAAATTTTAGAAGTATTTTAAAAACGAGGGAAAGTACAAAATACATAACCCAATTTCATAACCTTAAGAAACTGAAATTAAGAGCTATCAAACAAGCCCAAAGAAAGTTGGAGTGTGGAAATATTAAACATTAGTATGGGAATAAACAAAATAGAAAATGGAATATCGAAGGAGAATTTCAAAAAATAATTAGATGACAAAAATCAGCTAATTTAGAAACATTTGTTTAGATTGACAAAAGACCAAAAAGAAACAGCCTGAAGTGATTAAAGTAAAGAATAAAATACAAGAATTACTAAGGACCTTACAGAATTTAAAAAGGATCATAAGGGAATAATACTGAAAACAACTGTATGTCAACAACATAGATAATCTAGAAGACATGACAGATGCTTTGGAAAAAAAAAACTATTGATATTTCTTAAAGAAGAAACAAAAAATCTAAATATACATAAAGCAAACAAAAATATTGATATAGAAATCAAAAGTTTCCTACGAGGAAAAAAATCAAGAGGGCACTGCTAGTGAATTCTATCAAACACTTAAAGAAGATTTAAAATCAGTCTTTCACAATCTCCCCCCAAAATTAGGAGAGTAGAGGTAATTTAAAATTTATTCTCTGAGTTCTTATCACGATGACACCAAACCCCACAAAGCTACCACAAGAAAAGAAAACTACAGAGTGATACCCTTGCTTTAGAGATAGATGACTGATACTGTTGAAAAAGAAGCTCCAGTTTTGAGTAAAAGTTAGTCTGTAGGCCATTAGCTAGAATATGGAATAGGAAGAAATGGAAAGGATGTTGAAAACAATTTCAAGAATCATGATTTTTTACATGTGAAGATTAACATAACCCAAGAATAAGAGGAGAAAATTCTGAAGAGGGAATGAGTTGAAAATGACAGATATAAATGAATACAGAAAAGGAGAGAAAAAGAGGGGAGATAAGCAAAGAGAGAGGGATGGTCAGAAGGGAGAGAGAAAAAGGAGAGGAAAAGAAAGAATGGGTGATCAAAAGTGAAGTATGCTGGTATTTGAGAGCAGATGATATGCAAAGCAATGGCATAAAGATGAGTCTCAAGCTCAAATTAAGGACACTTGTAAAACTACATTGGAGAGGAGTGGAAGAAAGGAAATATTGTTTGCATGGTCATCTTACTCTCCTAGGGAGACAAGAAAATGTCCTGAGAATTAGAGGAAAAAAAATGTACAAAGAAGGTACAAGGTGACAAATGTGCAAGTTTAAACTGACTGCTAAATAAGAATGAGGAAAGCAAAGGACGAAGGGTAGGCTTTTCATGTAGTTTGGATGGCTTGTCCATATGACTTCAATTGGTATAATTTTGTGACAATACTGGTAATATGTCAATAGTGTCCAAAGTGATCTTCAGATTCCATGCAATTCCTAACAAAATAAGAGCAGCCCCACTTGTAGACATAGACAGTCCTTAAATTCATATGTAAAGAGCCCTCTTTTGTGCTTAAAATACTGAATGGAAAACTTCATTGTGTTTTGCTTAACTGTTTTGGAAATATTTGGTCAAATGTTTATTAATTTGGCTGTAATGGCATTTAAAGAAAATGAACAAACAAAAAAAAGCTGGGGAAATGGTCTTAGAACGTTATCTTTAGTTACTTGAAGAAATTCTAGATTTTTTTTTTAATTCGCTTGCGTTCAGAAAATTTTTATTAATTTAGAGAAGACAATGTGTAAAAAAAGGACTTTCCTTTGGATTTCCTTTTTGTGGTTGTGAGAGGTTGCTTTTTTTTATTAGTTTCACATTCTTCCATTGTTCTAAAACTTAACTGATGTCTAGTTTTGACAATAATAGTATGTTTTATTTTCCCGAGGGGAGAAAAAATTATAATGCTGTTTAGCTTTGTACTGTTGGTGTGCTGGTGAATTTTTAAACTGTGTGCTAACTGCAATAAATTATATGAACTCAGAAAAAAAATTTTGTGGAATAGCATGGAGATCCAAATGACCATAAACATTTTGAAAAATTATAACAAAGTTGGAGGTCTCGCACTTCCTGATTTCAAAACTAATAAAAATATTGTGGTGCTAGCTTAAGCACAGACAAATAGACCAGTGGAGTAGACTTGAGAGTTCAAAAATAAACGCATGCATCTATGGCCAGCTGATTTTTGATAAGGGTACACTAATTGGGCAAAGAAAAGTCTCATTAAATGGTGTTGGGAAACGATTATCTACATTTAAATGAATGAAATTGGATCTCTATCTCACACCATATACAGATATCAACTTAAAATGAATCAACGGCCTGAACATGATAGCTAAAACCATAGAAGTCTTAGAAGAAAACATAGAAGGAAATCTCCATATCCTGGAATTAGTAGTGATTTCTTAGGTATGCCCGAAAAGCAAGAGCAACAAAAGAAAACAAATGAAATGGACCTCATCAAAATTAAAAAAAAAAAAAAAGAAACATCACCTTATGTACATCAAGGACATTAATAGGAAAGTGAAAAGACAACATACAGAATGAGAAAATAAGTGTTAACCATATATTTGAAGAGGGTTGAATATTGAGAATATACAAAAGAGCGTTACAAGTTAAAAAAAAAAAAAGATAACTCAAGTAAAATATTTTTGCAAAGGAGAATGGCATGGGGACAACCAGCAAGATGGTGGCAGAGTAAGGAGCTCCTAGAGTCAACTCCTGCTACAGGGCAGTTAGTAAACACCCAGAGCTATCTGGAGCTAGCTGAAGCACCTGTTTGGGGGCTCCAGGAGTCCAGAAGAGCATCCTGCAACATCCTTGAAGGAATGGAAGGAGGAGACTGCACATCTGCAGAGAAGACTCATAATTAGAGGGTTCCATGCCATGGAGGCTGGTGCCCATCCTCCACTGGAGGCATGAGCCACCTTGGGAGCTGTCCCAAGGCTGAGATTGAAAGCTCCACTTCCAAAAATCAGAGAAGAAAGAGATGATTGGGCACAACTTCAACTACTGATGAGTAAATTCAATGGGTTAAAAAGTATAATCCTGAGAACAGCTAAAGTTTGAGCCTGTCCAAGTCAAAAAGTGGCCAGTGGTAGCACTCTTAACTCTGCTCCTGGCACAAGGGGAGGTGGGGTTAACTGAAAATCACAGTGCTGGTGGGGACTGGCTTCTTTCCATCCAGGCCAGATTGCATCTCTAGCCTAAACCCCAACCCCACCTCCAGCAGGGAGGAAGCTGGGGGACTTGCAACAGGCACTCCAGGAAATTACTGGCCCAGCCACAGAGACTGGTGATTATCTTACTTTGATAGCATAAACTGCCCCAGCATCTGTTCTGTGGCTGGAATTTGAAGCTCCATTTCCCCCAAACAGAAGGAGATGTTTGGACACTGATTTCAGCTAATCATTGGTGAATTCAGCTTGCTAGAATATAACCCTAAGAACAGCTAAAGTTTGAATTTGTCCAGGTCAGAAAGAGGCAGGTGGTTGCTATTTTGTCTCTGTCCTTCACATGAGGGGAAGCCAGGCTGACCAAAAATCACAGTGACAGTAGGAACTGGTTCCTTTCACCCAGATGGGACAGCAGCCCTAGCTTAAGCATCAGCCCCATCTCTGGTAGGGAGGAGGTTTGTGGGCCTTGCATCAGCCTATCCAGATAACTGGATGTACATTTGGCTGGCACAGACTGAATAATCAGAAGTCTATCGGTGCAACTACAGTCATCTAGGACTTGAACTGCATAGATTGCTGCCCACATCTGCAGCTACATCCCTGCCCCAGGCAGGGTAGAAAGGGGTGTGAAGCTTCATCAGTCTATCTGGGCAACTTGAGACTAAGCCTGCATGACTTGGGTTATTCCACACAGCTGTGACTCTGTCCCTACCCCTGGCAAAGGAGAAAGTTGGGAGAAGCTTCATTGGTCTCTGGGGTAATGAGGACACCTTGAGCCTCAATAGCTTATAGCACCAGTTACATCCTTTTATATCCTACTGCACAACCATCAAAGGAGAAAGGGCAGGAAGCCATAAACTAAAAAGAAAAACTGCACCCAAATAAATACTCTAGTTGGCCAGATGCCAAGACACTAACAAAAATTACAATCCACACCAAGAAACAGGAAGATATGGCCCAGTTAAAGGAACAAGAGAAGCCTCCAGATGACATAAAGAGTTCAGACAACTAATCATAGATGTTCAAACAAATCTCCTTAATAAATTCAAATGAGATGGCTGAAGAGATTAAGGATATAGCCATCCCAGGTCCACAAGATGGAGGAATAGAGTATGGATTAGAGTGGACTTACTGGTGTTCTGCTGGGGAACTATTGTGATTAGTAAGGGAAGAAACTGTAGTAGTGATGTGGAGAGGGTGGCCACGGTAGCTGCTGATGTTTGGAAGAGGGAAGAAAATATATGGTTTGGGGGCATTTTCCAGATTTGGAGTTGTCCAGGGTGGTGCTCCAGGGATGGATGCTGAATGTTGTGTGTCCTGTTTTGGCCCACTGGGTGGACTGGGGGAGAGTGTGGACTACAATGTGGACCATTGTCCATGTGCTGCAGCAGTTCTCCAGAATGTATTCACCAGGTGCAGTGGATGTGCCACAATGATGGAAGAGTTTGTTGATGTGGCAGGGGTGGTGTGGGTGGGGTGGGGGGTATATGGGGACCTCATATTTTTTGAATGTAACATTTAAAAGAAAAAAAAAAAGGTGTCAGTTCTACTCAATTTGATGTACAGAGTCAGCACAATCCCAATAAAAAGTCTACCAGCATTGTTTTTAATTGAAAACACAATTTTCTAACTTATTTGGAGGGGTAAGTGGTCCTGAATAGCCAGAAATATCTTAAAAAATAAAAGTGAACTTTCCTCTCTAGACTTTAAATTGTTTTACCTAGCAATAGTGTTACAAACAGCATGATGCTCGCATGAAGACAGACACATAGACCAATGGAACCAAATTGATGGTTCAGAAACAGAGCCTCACATGTATGGTCAAATGTTTTTTGACTAACCAGTCAAACCCACATGGCTTAGAGAGGAGTCCATTCAACAAATGGTGTTGAAAGGACTAGATATTAAGAGCCGAAAGGAGGAAAGAATACCACTATCTCACACCTTATCCAAAAATTAACTCAAAATGGATTAAACACCTAAAAATAAAAGGAATAACCATAAAGTTTCTAGAAGAAATTTTAGGAAAATAGCTTCAAGACTGGTGGTAGGTGGTGGATTCTTAAATGAGATAAGAGGAGGACTAAGATGGACTGCTGATATTTAATGTAGGTAGCAGTTTTAATTAGCTTTGCTGTAAAAGTGTGGAAATGTATACAGTGGATGGTAACACATAGTAATAGCTAGTTTATATATGTGAAAGTGACTGAAAATGGTAGTCTGGGTATGTAAATACCAATTAACAAAATACTAAAGAATATTCTAGGAACAGAATAGCACAATAAGCCAAGAGGTAGATGAGAATCGTGGTTGATGCAAGAGTGTCCTGTGTGAGCTACAGCAAATTTATATCCTTATCACAGGTTGGTGGGAATGTGGAGAAGCATGGGAATGATACAATTGGAGTGACCTATGGACTGTTTAGCAGTAATAATATAATATTTTTGCATCTATGCCAAAGATGTACTGTGTTGATAATGTGGCAGTATGGAAAATGTGTGCCAAATGTACACTATGGACATGGTAACAATCAGATGATATTATATTATTTTTAACAAATGTTCCAACACAGTGTGATGTGTTGATTGAGGGGTGTTGTTTGGGACTTCTGCACATGTGGATGATTGTTTATAAGTTTAAAACGTTTGTCTTAAAAAATATATTTAGAAATAATAATAAGGTGGGCTGGGGGGAATCTACCAAATATAAGGTAAGTACTATAATTAGTATTAAGATTTTGACAAAGTATTTCATAATTTGTAACAAACATCTCACAACAATGCAAACTGTTGGTGGAGGGTTGATGGATGGAATCCCTGTAAGATGTTATGCATATTAGCTTTGTAAGTTCACAACTTTTACTATACACTTATTGTTCATGTATGTTCATATATAAATGATATAAAGATAATAATAATAATGGGGTTGCAGGAAGGTACTTTGGTTAGTAATCATATTTTGTCAATGTTCTTTAAACATTAGTTAAAAAGTTTAACAATGCAAGGTATTGGTAGGGTGAGGTGCAAGATTCTGTATGATGTTATATATGTTTGTTTTGTAAGTTCACAACTATTATTGTACACCTATTGTTCATGTATGTTTATGTATGAGTGATATATGTCAATAAATTAATATATATATATATATATATATATATATATATATATATATATATATATATATATTTGCAAAGGACTCGAATAGACATTTTTCCAAAGAAGCTTTACAAATGTCCAATAAGCACACAAGATGATATTTACCATAATTGGTCATCAGAGAAATGCAAATCAAAATTACAATTGGATAGTGATTTCATACCTACCCAGATGGCTATAATATATTTTAACAAAAAACAAATACAATGCACACATGGAAGTTATCAAGTCTTGGTAAGGAGGCAGAGAATTTAAAATCCTTATACATGATCAGTGAGATTATAAAATGGTATAGTCACTGCAGAAATCAGATTAATAGTTCCTCAGAAAGTTGAGCATGGATATTAATAAAGTTACCATATATTGTGGCAATCCCACTTCTTTTATTTTGTCTTTTTTTTTCATATTACGTTAAAAAATATGAGGTCCCCATATACCCCCCACCCCTCTCACCCCACTCCTCTCCCCATAACAATATCCTCCATCATCAGGAGACATTCATTGCATTTGGCGAATACATCTCTGAGCAATGCTGCACCTCATGGTCAATGGTCCACATCATAGCCCACATTCTCCCACATTCCACCCAGTGGGCCATGGGAGGACATACAATGTCTGGTAACTGTCCCTGCAGCACCACCCAGGACAACTCCAAGTCCTGAAAATGCCCCCACATCTGATCTCTTCCTCCCATTCCCTACTCCCAGCAGCTACCATGGGCACTTTCTCCACACCAAGGCCACATTTTCTTCGATTACTAATCACAATAGTTCATGAATAGAATATCAGTAAGTTCACTCTAATCCATACTCTATTCCTCCATCCTGTGCACCTTGGAATGATGTGTTCACTCCACATCTATATCAAAAGGCAGCTTAGATTCCACATGGATGCTAGATGCAATCCTCCTGCTTTTAGTTGTAGGCACTCTTGGCTCCCTGGTGTGGTGGTTGACCTTCTTCAACTCCATTTTAGCTGAGTGGGATAAGTCCAATAAACCAGAGTATAGGAGCTGAAGTCTGTTGAGGCTTAGGGCCTGATTGTCACAATGGTCAGTCCAGAGATTCAGGTCCCCTGGGTATATATTAAACCCCAGCACCAACTACAGTTCTGGTAAGTAACAGGAGAGGCTTGTGAACAAAGATCACATCTGAGCCCAGCTCCATCACACAGAAACACAAACTCCAAAGAAGGGCCAACTGACATGGTACTGAACTCCATCTGCCATGACCATAGAACCTATGGGTCTCTGTAGCCCTCAGAAGAACCAATACCAGAGGTTGTATCTACTTTGTCTGTCTCTGGGACTGTGCTGAGGGCATAAGGGCAACCCCTCTGATAATCTCCCCGCTCTTTTTGGAGACTCATAGCCATATAAATTCATTTGTCCTTTCCATTTCTCCCTTTGGCAATCCCAGTTCTTGATCAAGATATCATTAGGAATTAAAGCAGGGACTAAAATGGATATTTGTATCCCACTGTCTATAGAAGCCTTATTCCCAATAGTCAAAAGGGGCAAGAACCCCAAGCATCCATCAATGGATGAATGGATAAACAAAATGTGTTATATACACACCACGAAATACTATTCAGCCATTAAAAATGAAGTTATGATAAATGCAGTAATATGGATGAAACTTTAGACTTTGTGAAGTAAGCATGAAATAAGCTAGGCATGAAAAGGTAAATATTGTATAATCTTACTTATATGAACTACCTAGAAAAGGCAAATTTATAGAGACAGATAGTAGAATACAAGTTAGGAGGGGACAGGTAGTAAGGGGAAGGGGATGCTATTGCTTAATGAATGCAGACTCTCTATTTGAGGTAATGACAATGTTTGGGGTTATTTATGTTAGTGATAGTAGATTAATAGTATGAATGTAATTAATACTGAATTGAACACTAGACAATGGTTAAAATGAGGAACTTAAAGTTGTATATATGTTACTGTAATAAAAAATATAAAAAAACAACTCCCGGCAAGCAGAATTATGGCAGCAAAATGGTTGTAGTTTCAGAGCTAAGATTTGAGTAGAAAGGTATCTGACAGATGATGAAAGGACAGTAGAGCCAATGGAAACAAAATGCAGAGATATAGGATGAATCCAGATTGGAACTAAATAAATGAAGTTTCTTGTGAATAAATAATTCAAAAGAATACATCAGAGACTACAGCCCATGGTGAACTGTTAATATGTGGCATGACCTTTAGCATGCTGGAAAAATGTGAGTTACCTTTGACAAGGATACAGAGTTCAACAATTCAAAGATGAAGCAGGTATATGTACTAATAATATGAAGAATCTAACTATGGGGTGAAAAGGCAGAAGATGAGAAGATATAAATAGGAAAAGGAGTTGAAGCAAAGCTTACATTTAAGGGCAGTATTTTTGATATTTAATGTGGAAATGGATGATATTATTGATGATTTTACTTAATTTCAATTATTTCTATAAAGTGCAGTTTGATTCTAAACTTTGTAGCTTGGGATTTATTGCAGTATCATTGTTTTGAATTTTACCATTCAGTGATTATAAAATATCTTCTGCCAGAGCTTCATGATGAAAACTTCAACACTGTATAAAATTTCACTAGTTTATATGGTAATTTGCAATGCCAATATTGTTGCAGAAATACAAAAAGTTTTCCCTTTATCTTAGAGAGAAAAAGAAGTAAAACAAAACAATACAAATGACAAAACATAATATATAAAAGGTTTGCAAATTTGGACAAAGCTCCACTCTCATACATTGAATGTCAATGATTAGATGATAAATAATAAAACATTTGCATGCAAATCCAAATAAAGTTGATAAAAGTAGATTAGATAATAATATTAAACATATGTGAATGAGACTAATATAAGCCAACTTCTAATGTTTTATTCTAAGAGCAGTTTTTATTAATAAATCCTTTTATTTATAGCTAAGGAAACTGAAGTAATGGTATTGAGGGGAATAGATGTGTATCTGTTAGAAATACTAGAGGACAGTGAGGAGGGAAATTAGAGCTAGAATATGTAAATATGGACAAATGGGTATGGGAACAGGATATAATTTGTTTTTTTCCCACCAGAGAAAAATATTTGTCCAAGCCAACAGTGATAAAGTTTGAGGGAAATATGTGAGGGCATATGCTGACTCTTTATTTCTGATATGACAGGGAATTACAAAGTCTGTAAATTAGAAATGACTGTGGTAGAGAAGAAGGATCCCATAAAACTTATTTTCAAAGCTAACTAGTGATAGTGAACAACGATTTATTATGTTAAGTAAAATATATATAGACTTATTAAATAAACAAAAGTATATGTCCTCAAATTTTTCTTTATCATTTTTTTCATCAGTATCTAACAGAACATTGAATGAGAAGATAAACATAGAATATGCCCCTAAACTGGTGGAATTTACCTCCAGAAAAGTCCTTCAACAAATAGGTACAAAAAAAATCTATAGAAATAAAAATAACTATGAAATTATCCCATATCATTTTTAAAGTCAGAAGATAAACTACTTTCTCTCTCAACAGAATAACCTAAAATATATAGCACGAACTTATTTTTAAAACTCTGAAGCAAAAATGAGTGCATACATTTTGCATGTAAAAACAAAACACTACTAGAGAGAAAAAATACCTGCTTAAATAGCATAGGGATAAGAGGAGAGATTTCACATTTTCATATAACTTATATGAACACTATGAAATGAGATAATATCATTACAAATAATATCAGCTACCATTTATTTACCAATTACAATGTTTTAGGCACAAATTTGGATTTTTAAAGGAGAGGCAAGATGATGAGTTAGTAAAGAGCTCCAAGTTTGTCTTATAGTGCAGTTAGCAGTCACCCAGATCTTTCTAAAGCACCTCTTTGGGCGGATGGCAGGAGATCAGAAGAATATTCTGCAACATCCTTGGAATAATAGAAGGAGGAGTGCATAAAAGGATTTTAATAATCAAGTGGATAAGATGATCTGCTCTATGGCTAACACTCAGTCTCTTTCCCCAGCCTCTTCTGTCACTGCGCAATAGGCTCATTAACAAAGTGGCCATGGAAGTAGGAACTCATGGGCTCAGCAATATGGATTTCCTCTCACTGAGACTGACTTGGCTACAGCCTTTGCTGAGTGCCCAATCTGCCAGCAGCAGAGAACCACACTCACCCCCCTATATGACACCATTTCCCAAAGTCATCAGCCTGCTACATGGTGGCAGGTTGATTACATTGGACCACTTTGCCATGGAAGAGGCAGCAATTTGTTTTAACTGGAATAGACACATACTCCAGATATGGGTTTGTATTTCCTGCACACAATGCTTCTTCCAAAACTACCGTCCTTGGACTTATCAAATGTCTTATCTACTACTGTTTTGCTAAAGAAAAGGGCATAAACTCAAGTCACAAATCAAGACTAGCAGTTTATTTGATATTTGATATGTAGATGATCTAATGCTAATAAACAGTTAAGTGATCACAGTTAATGGTTGCTCACAATAGAATGGAATAAACCAATTAGATAGTGCAGAGGGAGAGAGTATATTTATAATCATTTACCAAACTAGGGGAAAACTCAACATCTGGTCTTTCACAAGACTGGGAAGTCCCTTTCAACAGCCAGCCAAGTCTTCAATTGGAATTATGGTCCCAGGCAGACTGTCCTCTCCTGGGTGAGACTTTGAGAAGCAATCTAGGGGCTGCCCTTTTAAGGAGCTCTGAAACTGCAGATCTCCTGCCAGTTTTGCAATTTGTGAGTGATCAAAGCATTCTGAGACAACAATGCCTGTACTTGGAAAATGGCCAGCTCCACTGAAGTCTGTGAAATGTCCTGCTCTAAACGGGAGCTCTATTACAATCCCTAAAGGAACAACAACAATCCCCCAAGTGCAATGGCAAAGACGAAAAAAGAATGAAGGCCCAACAATGTGCCCCTGATACTAATGGCTATGCTAGTGAGCCTGTGCACCTGAAATAAGAACTAGGCCTAGAGCAGCATTGTGCCTAAGAGTTACCTCCTGAGAGCCTCTGTGTTGCTCAAATGTGGCCAGTCTTGAAGTCAAACTCAACATGTAAATTTGTTGCCTCCCCCTCAGCGTGGGACATGACTCCCGAGGATGAGCCTCCCAGGCACCGAGGGATCACTACCAAGTACCAGCTGATGACGTAACTAGAAAATGACCTTGAATAAAAGGTTCAACTCGGAAAAGCAGAATGTCTCTGTCTACATATAATAACAGGAGTTAAAAATGTTTTTTGACATAAATCAAGGGGGAAATGGAAAGGACAAATAAGTTTGTGTGGCTATAAGTCTCTAAAAAAGAGCTGGGAGGTTATCAGAGGGGTTGCCCTTATGCACACCTGAGCAGAGTCCCAGGGACAGATAAAGTAGATACAACCCCAGGTATTGGTTCTTCTGAGGCCTACAGAGACCCACAGGTTTTATGGTCATGGCAGATGGAGTTCAATGCCATGTCAGTTGGCCCTTCTTTGGAATTGGTGTTTCTGTGTGATGGAGCTCTCTGTGTCCTTTTGCTGTGTACTTTTCTGTGTGTGTTTTATTTTGCTTGTCTCCCTTTTTTTGTTGCATCACCTTGCTGAGTCAGCACTTGTTGCTCAAGTAGGTTGATGAAGCACAAGTCCCATCCCTTCCCTGGAAGTGGTGGGGAAGGAGCCTCAGGAGTCCAGAAATCTAGCCCTTGCAGGCCAAATACTTCTGCAGTTACCCTTAGTATGAGGGAGTCCTTCTGCCCTTTCAGGGGTCAGGATAGTATACAGGGGTGTCCAACAATCTAGTGTATGTGCCTTGAAAATGCCATCAGTTGCCCAGAGAATCTAAGGAAACCCACTGCCTCCTATCATGCTTGGAGTGGGATCAGGGTGGAGTCACAGGCACCAATCAGTGTAGTCTGTGCAGATTGAAAGCTACCACAATTGCCCAGAGAGGCTACTGCAGGTCCCCTCCCCCCCCCAGCTTCTTCCATGCCAGTGGCAGGACTAGGGCCGAGGCTAAAACAGGAATCTGACCTGGGTGCAGAGAAGCTGGTCCCTACCATCACTGTATCTTTCAATCAACCCCACTTCTCTTCATGCCAGGGACAGTATTAAAATGGAGGATACCTGTGTCTTTCTGAATTGGACTAGTTCAAACTTTAGTGGTTCCTAAGATTAGACTTTAGCCAGCCAAATTACTGATCAGTAGCTAAAGTCAGTGCCTGACAATCTCTTCCTTCCCTATTTTTTTGGGAAATGGATTTTCCAACTCCAGGTAGGAAAAAGTTCCCTAGGTGGCTTGCACAGGCTGCAGGAGATTGGTACTGGTCTCTGTGGCATGGAGTGCTCTACTGATGAAATGAATCTTAACTGCACATGGGCAATCAAGCCACTCGCTGGTGAGCATTCACATGGAACACAAATATTTTCTTGTTTTTTGCTCACTCAGAAATGTCTATCCACAACCTCTTTCACAGTTCTCTTTGTCATCAATTTTCTAAACATATTCCTTCCAAGTCCCTGACCATTCAGCCAAACCATTGGTAATAGTCCATCAGTCAGTGTACAAATGTACCTCTGGCCATTTCTTCTCTCAATCAAAATGAACAACCAGGTACATTGCCTAAAGGATTTGCCTTCACCACTGTCCTTCAGGAATGTCCCAGAAAATGGCTGCAGTGTTGCAGCTATCCACTTTTGTGGCTTGCATGACCAAAAAGCTGGGCACAATTACCTGGCCAACCTGACATATTAGCCTAACCATCACAGAATGGTAAGGGACCTTGAATAGCTAGAAACATCTTAAAAAGGAAGAACAGAGTTGGAGAACTCTCACTTCTGGACTTTAAATAATATTACCTAGTTACAATGGTAAAAACAGATTGGTACTATCATAAAAATAGATCTATGGACCAATGTAACCAAATTGATGGCTTAGAAACAGAACCTCTCATCCATTGTCAAGTAATTTTTGACAAGGTTGTCAAACACACCCAGCTTGGCCAGAACAGTCTCTTCAACAAATTATGGTTGGAAAACTGAAATATCCATACCCAAAAGAAAGAAAGAGGACCCCTATCTCACATCTTATACAAAGAGTAACTCAAAATGGATCAAAGACCTAAATATAAATGGTAGAATCATAAAACTCCTAGGAAAAAAAGGAGGGAATCATCTGCAAGACCTGCTAGAAGGTGGTGGATTCTTAAACTTTACACTGAAGTCATGAACAAATAAAAGAAAAGAATGGATTGATGGTACCTCCTTAAACTTAAATACCTTTGAGATTCAAAGGACTTTGTCAAGAAGGTGGAAAGGTAGCCAACTCAATAAAAAAAAAAATATTTGGAAACCACTTATCTGATAAGAATTTGATTTCCATGCTCTATAAAAGAGATCCTACAATTCAACTATTAAAGAGCAAACAATCAGATTTAAAATTGAGCAATTAAGTTAAGTAGACATTTCTCTAAGGAGGAAAAACAAATGGTGAAAAAGCACATGGAAATAAGTTCAATATCACTAGTTATTAGGGAAATGCAAATCAAAACTACAAAGAGATATTATCTTACCCCTCATAGAATGGTGATTTTTTTTAAAAAAATTAGGGAGTGGCAGACTTGGCCCAGTGGTTCGGGCATCCGTCTACCACATGGGAGATCCACAGTTCAAACCCTGGGCCTCCTTGACTCATGTGCAGCTGGCCCATGCACAGTGCTGATGCACGCAAGGAGTGCCATGCCATGCAAGGATGTCCCCTGTGTAGGGGAGCCCCACACGCAAGGATTGAGTCCCGTAAGGAGAGCTGCCCAGTGCAAAAAAAGTGCAGCCTGCCCAGGAAAGGTGTCACACACACAGAGAGCTGACACCACAAGATGATGCAACAAAAGGAAACACAGATTCCTGTGCAGCTGACAACAACAGAAGCGGACAAAGAACACGTAGCCAATAGAAACAGAGAACAGACAACCAGGGTGGGGGCAGGAAGGGGAGAGAAATAAATAAATGAATAAATCTTTAAAAAATTGAAAAAATAAATTACATTATTAAAAATTGATTAATTAATTAATTAAAAATAGAAAACAAGTGCTGAGGAGGATATGGAGAAATAGGAATGCTCCTTCACTACTGGTAGGAAGGTAGAATGATGCAGCTTTATGGAAGACAACCTGGTGGTTTCTCAGGAAGCTAAATACAGAAATTCCCTATGATCTGTCAATCCCTCTATTAGGAATATATCCAAAAGAACTGAAAACAGTGACATGGACAGACAGCTGTACACCAATGTTTGTAGTGGCATTATTCACAACTGCCAATAGATGGAAACAGCCCAAGTGTCCATCAACCAGTAAATGGATAAACAAAATGTGATATTTACATATGATGGATTACTATGTTGCTGCAAGAAGAAGTGAAATTGGGACACATGTGATAACATGAATGTGGCTTGAAGACAATATGCCCAAAGACAAAGATTTTATGTTCTCACTAATATGAACTAAATATAAAGCATAAACACATAGATTTAAAACTTAGAGTATAGGTTATAAGGAGTTAGGATGAGGGCTGAGAAGGGGTACTGATGCTTAATGAATGTAGAATATTTAATTAGATTGACTGTAAAAGTGTTGAAATGGATAGAATTGATGGTAACACATTATATTAAGCACAGCTAACACAGACCATATATAAATGGGATTGTGACTGAAAGAAGTAGTCTAAGGATATAAATGTCAGTTGAAAGAAAGTTATAAACTAATCTAGGGACTGAATAACATGGTGAACCTGGATGTGGATGAGGATTATGGTTAACAATACAAATACAAAAATATCCTTCCATGAACTAGAACAAATGCACATCACTATTATAAGGAAGTAAGATTAATATGGTCTGTGCATAAATTCAAACTTATTCTATATCCAAGTATGCCTAGTTCCCTGGAGAGCCAACTGAGAGATATAAACTCTATAGGCTTTAGATATTCTGGGAGGATGCAAACTAAATGTGTTAATTAAAGCTTACCTGGAATGTGAGGGGTTCATGTTAAAAGCTTACCTGGAATGTGGGGGATATGTGTTAATTCAAGCTTACCTGGAGAATATAACCTATCTGATACTCAGATAAAACACTTGAAGAAAATAACAAAAAGTCCTTTTGCATATAAGTACTATTTGACTCCCCACTCATACATACATTTTATAAAAGGGACTCAAAAATCTTATTTGGGGCTCAGTTTTTATTAGGACAAGAATCCACTGGTTCTGGCTGGTTGTAATAAATCTTCTTTTTCAGTATTCTCATGTCATGGCCTTCAATACCGCATATACCTGACTTCTCTCTGCTACTACATCTCTGGGGGATTGTCCAGGGTATGCTGAGGTCAGAGATGACAATGGTTGATTGCCTCTCCCTGACATCCCTGAGGAGGCTGGGAGTGCCTGGGCAAACCCCAGCCCTGGGCACCCCTGGATTCCACTTTAGTCCAGAAAGAGGTTGTGAACTTTGCCAGATCCCTCCTGGAGAAATCGGAGGCTCAGGAGGTTTCAAGAGACACTGAGAATGAAGCAAGACACTCTGCACATCAGACTGATAAGACCCCCTGGGGCATAGCACAGAAAAAGCCTAATTCTGAAAAAAATTAGGAGGGGACCACGGTCAATTCTCAAAAGAAGGTCCCAGCACTCCTGTAAAAAAGGGAGGACGCCATCTTCTCTAGGCCTGAGAAAGGAAAAGGGATGGTTTTGTGTGTGTGATTTTGGAGACTGAGTGAGAAGCAGAAACACACTTCTGCAGGGCAAGTGCAGGGTCCTGATCTGTGGTTCTGTGGTGACCTCATCTGGTCAAGAGTGGTCTCTGGATGGCCTCCCTGCAAAGGGACCCTCTTCCAAGTCGGGGGTTTATTCTGACCTGCGAGAGCTCAGAGGTGCCATAAGCTATCATGAGGGATGCAGCTAGTAGCGGATGAAGCATAAGGCTGAGTTAGTGCTGTGCAGCATCGGCACAGGGTGGAAACATGGGAAATACATAAAATAGGACCCATTAGGTTGTATGTGGACAAACTTTCCCTGAGCATTCCATGGAGATGTATATGGCATACAGTTCCAGGCAAGAAAGCTTAGAATGCTTTGTGAGTTACGATGGTCAATTTTTGGCATGGGCTGGCCCCAGGAGGGCACTTTTACCCCTGGATCATCTGTAAAGTCCACAATGTAGTAACTGGAAAACCAGGGCACCCCGACCAGTTCCACTACATTGGTGCCTGGCAAGATGCTGTGAGTCAAAGTCCACCCTGTTTAGGGAAGTGTATGACTAAAGAAACCAGGATTTGCTTAATACAAAAACCCAGAAGTGCTGTCCCAGGAACCAGGCTAAACAAGCACTATGCAAAGGGCCCAGAGGAAGTGAGCCCCAAATCCAGTGCCAACCCACTCATTCTAGAAGGGTCAAATGAAAATGACCTCCCACAGCTCTATGTGATTCCTCCTATTGTGGCAGTGCTGAGAAATGGGGATGAGCCAATTTCCCTAAGCAGCGCTATCCCATCGTCATCCGTGCTGGGAAATGCACCACCTACACCATCCCTGTAGCTGCCTTTATCACCATTCACACCAGGAAGTGCACCCACACTGTACCCACAGCTGCCTTTGTCACCATCTACACTAGGAAGTGCATGTACAGTATCCCCACAGCTGTCTTTGTCACCATCCACACTGAAAAATGCAGCCCAGCCACCTCCACAGCTGTTTGGCCCTGGCAGCACAGTGACAACCATTAGTCAGGAAGGAGTCCATGAAAAATGATAACTCAGATCCCCAGAGACAGGGGGAGCAGGGAGAAGGGCGGTCCTACAGTTACCTCTCCATGAAGCCCAAGCTCCAATTTATTATGATGCAGATGGCCAGATTCAAGGGGGAAACCAAACATTTGTGTATCAGTCTTTACTACAGTGGACCTCTTTAACTGGAAATTTCACACCCCACCATATTTGGAGAAGCCTCAGGCCATGATGGACCTCTTCCAGTCCATCATACAGACCCACAAAACCTCCTGGGCTGATTGTAAACAACTCATTATGACCTTACTTAACTCTGAAGAGAGAATGTGGGTCATGGGCTCTAACCTTGCTCAAAGATTAAGCACCCTTCTGTCGTGGTCCCTAGGGGAGCAGCGACAGTCTCCCAGGTACAGTGGTGGGGACCGGGAGGGAGTGAGGGTTCAACAGTGAGCCCCTGATACTAATGACTATGCTTGTGAGCTGATAAACCCAAAATAATAACAAGGCCTAGAGCAACTTTGTGCCTGGGAATTCCCTTCTGTCAGCCTTCATGTTACTCAAATGTGGCCAGTCTCGAAGCCAAACTCAGCATGTAAATGCAATGCCTTCCCCCCAGCGTGGGACATGACACCCGGGGATGAGCCTCCCTGGCAACGAGGGACCACTATCAACTACCAACTGATGATGCAACTGGAAAATGACCTTATATGGAAGGTTCAATGCGGATCAGCAGAATATCCATGTCTACATAAAATACCATGACTTTAAAATGCTGTTTGACCTAAAGTAAGGGGGAAATGGAAAGGAGAAATGAGTTTATATGGCTACGAGTTTCTAAAAAAGAGTCTGGAGGCTGGCAGAAGGTTTGCCCTCATGCACAACTGAGCAGAGTCAGAGAGACAGATAAAGCAGATACAACCCCCAGATATTGGTTCCTTTGAGGGCTAAAGAGACCCATGGGAGTTATGGTCATGGCCGATGGGGTTAACTACCAGGGCAGATGGCCCCTCTTTGGAAATGGTGTTTATGTGTGATGAATCTGGACTCAGATGGGATCTCCCTTCATAAGACTTTCATGCTAATGTGCTGGAGGTGCAGTTAATGTTGGGGTTTAAGATATATTTAGGGGATTTGAATCTCTGGACTGACAATGTGATAGCCAGATCCTGAGCCTCAACAGACTCCAGCACCTACAATCTGATTTATTGGACTTACCACACTCAGCTAAGATGGAGGTGAAGAAGGACAACCACCACACCATGGAGCCTAGAGTGATTACAACTGAAAATGGGAGGATTGCATCCAGCATCCAGGTGGAATCTGAGCCTCCTCTTGACATAAAGGCGCAATGGACACAACCAATCCAGTGTCCACATAGAAGAGGTGGCATTGGATTGGGAAAAGTGGACATAATGGACAAAGGGTATGGGGAAAGGCAGGAAGAGATGAGAGGTGGAGGCGTCTTAGGGACATGGAGCTGCCCTGGATGGTGCTTCAGAGGTAATCACCGGACATTGTAAATCCTCACAGGGCCTACATGATGGAATAGAGGAGAGTATGGGCCATGATGTGAACCAATGTATATGAGGTGCAGAGGTGCCCAAAGATGTACTTACCAAATCCAATGGATGTGTCATGATGATGGGAACGAGTGTTGTTGGGGGGGGGGGAGAGGGGGGGTGGGGGGGTGGGGTTGAATGGGACCTCACATATATATTTTTAATGTAATATTATTACAAATTCAATAAAAAATAAAAAAATTAAATAAAAAAAAAAAAAAAATGTTTAGCAGCTGAAAAAAAAAAAAAAAAAAAAAAAAAAAAAAAAAGATTAAGCACCTTAAGGAACCTTGGACAGTGACCAATATTCGCACACACAGTTCCCAGATGAGGACCTCCAATGGGATCCCAATAATGTGACTGGGCTCAACCAACTAGAAACTTTCCATAGGGCCTTAGTTGAAAGATTCAGAGCTAGGAGCTGAAAAGCAGTAAACATGGCAAAAACCACCCAAATTCTACAAACTTTCAATGAATGCCCAGCTCAATCTATGAGAGACTGCGCGAGGAGTTCCATGTATATACACCCTTTAACCTAGATGCTCCTGAAAGCCAAACAATGGTCAATGCAGTGTTTGTTGCCCAATCGCAGGCTAATATCCAAAGAAATCTACAAAAGCTAGATGAATTCTCTGGTATGAATATTTCTCAGCTCATGGATATAGCCACCAAGGTTTACATCAACCATGATGTAGAGACCAGGAGGAAAGAGAATTGGAAGATGAAAAAAAAAGAAAAAAGCAGACCTTCTCACAGCAGCAATAGTAAAAAAAAAAAAAAAAAAAAAAAAAAAGTAGTCCAGCATCAAGGAAAGTAAACTGGGAAACCCCTGCTCCAAGAAGATGGAGGGGCTCACCCCTAGGGTGAAATCAGTGTACAGTACTGCAAGGAGGAGGGGCATTGGAAGCAGGAGTGTCCCAGCAGGCCACTCGACCCTGTCACTTCAAAACAAGTGGCCAAAACATTAGCCAGGAAAGCTAGCGGACCACTGCAAACCAACTCTGGGTTTGCAAAAATTCAGAAGAAAGGCTTGCAAATCAGCTCATTGGACTTGTGGGGATAGAAGACACTGATAGAGATTATTAGAACAGACCAGGCTCTTATTCTCTCAGCCTGCAGACCCTAAGGTCAGAGTTCAAATTGGGTCTGCACTATACATATGATGGTCAACAGTGGGGCTCAACACTCGTAATGACCAAGCCAGTCAGGCCATTATCACAAAGACAAGCCACTATCATAGGGGCAACTGACAAAAGTACCCAGTAGCCCTTCTCCCAAGCTAGGACCTGTAAAATTGGAGGTTAGGAGGTCACTCACAAATTCCTTTATGTCCCAGAGTGCCCTGTCCCCTTCCTGGGTTGAGACCTGCTGTCTAAACTATAGGCTCAAATTACCTTTACTGCCACAGGACACTCCACATTAACATTGAAAACACCAAACCCTTCAAAAATAGTGCTAACCCTCTCTCTGCAAGAGGAATGGAGACTGTTTTGCCTTAGTGAAGCTGGCCAATTTACAGCCACACAGCTCCCCTTTGAAGATGAGCCCAAAGTATGGGCAGAGGGCAACCCAACTGGGTTGACACATGACATTTATCCAATTATTATTGAAATAAAGCCCACAGCTAGCCTAGTGAGCATAAAGCAATTACCAGTTCCATGTGAAGTGCAAGAAAAAGTCTGGCTACCTATTCAGAGATTGCTGAATGAAGGCATACTAAAACCATGCCAGTCTCCATGGAACACCCCACTCTTCTCAGTTAAAAAGGCTGATGGGGGTTACCACCCAGTCCAGGACTTGTGAACAGTCAACTCAGCAGTAGTAACTCTCCATCCTGAAGTTCCTAATTTGTACACTCTCCTTATCTTGATACCCTCATCAGCAATCTACTTTTCATGCCTGGATCTTAAAGATGCCTTCTTCTGCATTTGGGTAGCACCCTGGAGCCAACTGATTTTTGCCTTTGCATGGGACAATCCAAGCTCTGGTGAAAAGTAACAGCTAACTTGGACATGACTCATTCAGGGATTTAAAAAATGTGCCCACTATTTTTGGACAAGCCTGGGCCAGTGATCTTAAATCCTTTAAACCAGAAAGACATAACTGTTTTCTCCTCCAATATGTAGATGACCTCATCCTCAGAAGTCCCACCTACCCAGATAGTGCTAGGAGAAGCCATGCCCTTTTAAAACATCTGCAACAAAAATGCTACTGGGTATCTGGGAAAAAAGCCCAAATCTGCCTATCTCAGGTCAAATATCTAGGTTATGAAATAGCACAGGGGCTCTGTGAATTTAGACTTGAAAGAAAAGAAGCAATCTGTTGCCTCCCTGAACCCAACACCCACCAAAAGCTGTGAGAATTCCTCAGAGCACCTGGATTCTGCTGCATTTGCATCCCCAATTTTTGAATTCTCACTCATCCTTTATATGAAGCCACAAAGTGGGAAGATCATGAACCCCTACTCTGGGAAAACCCACAGAATGACGTTTTCACCATTCTCAAGGAAGCTCTGATGGAAGCACTGAGTCTCAGGCTTCCAGATCTCAGTAAACCATTCTAGCTCTATGTTCATAATTGCCAAAAAAATCACAGTAGGAGTACTCACACAATACTTCCGTTCCTGGAAAAGACCTCATGCTTATCTATCCAAACAACTGTACGCTGTAGTCCAGGGATGGCCCTTATGCCTGCAAGCTGTAGCAGCTGCAGCAATGCTAACACTAGAAGCCATAAAATTATTTCTTGGCTAGCCTATAATTGTTCAGGTTCCACATGCAGTAGTCACAATCTTGGAAGCCAAAGAAACACACTGGCTTATTAACAGCCACCTGATTAAATAACAAACCCTATTACGTGAAAATCCATCCATCCAACTGGAACTTGTAAAAACCCTGAACCCTTCTACTCTGCTACCCATAAAGTTGGGAATTCCAACCCATAACTGTCCGGATACATTGCAGGAAGTATATTCCTGCTGGCTGGACCTACAAGACCAGCCACTACCAAATCCTGACATAGAGTTTTTCACAGAAAGCAGTTCCTTTATTCAGTGCAGGGATCAGCAAGTGGGTTACACTGTAGTAACATCCAAACCACAGTAGAGATCCAGCGCTTCCAGGATAACACATAAGCACAAAAAGCCAAACTCATTGCCCTCACCCAAGCCCTACAACTTGTGACTGGGATGAAGATGAACATCTACACAGACTCCAAATATGCCTTGCTTACCCTGCATGCACATGGAGCCTTATACAAACAGAAAGCACTCATTAACTCAGGAGGAAAGAGTTGTTTAAATATGGCACACAGATTCTGGAATTACTAGAAGCAGTTTGGGAGCCTATCATAGTGGCTGTGATGCACTGTAAGGGGCACCAGACAAGTCATAGCCCTGTCGCTCAAGGAAATTGGAGGGCAGATGTTGAAGTAAAAGGAGTGGCATGGGAAGGACCCCTATTTGAAAACCTGACCAATGTCCTAATTCCTTAACCTCTTAATTATCAGAAACTCCAGCATACACTGCCTCCTTTCATCCCACAGCCTCTGAAACACCAAGAACCACGATATACTCAAGCCAAGAGAGAGTGGATACTCTCTGAGAGTGGGACAACAAGAACTAAACGGGTTGTAGACATTACCCGATCACAGAATAGTTGTGCCTCAAATATTAGCTGCAACTGTAGTTCAAGACTACCACAAAAACACACATTTGGGAAAAACCCATCTTAAAGAAGTGTTAGAAAGATTCTTCTACATCCCAAGTCTAGCTGCTATCACCCATGCCGTATGTCAGCAGTGGATGACATGTGCAAAGAATAACACTTGCCAGGGACCCACAGGAACCCCAGAAGCCCAAAGAATTGGCAGTATGCCTCTCGAGGATCTAGATATTGATTTCACTGAAATGTCACCATCCAGAAGCTATAAATATCTCGTAGCCCTCATTTGCACCTTCTCTGGCTGGGTGGAAGTCTTCCCCACTCAAACAGAAAAAGCTGAAGAAGTAGCCAAAGTTCTCCTTGGGGAAATCATTCCTCACTGTGGCCTACTCCTCAATTGGCTCTGACAATGGACCCACCTTCATCTCCCAAATCAGTCAAAATATTGCCAAGGCACTGCATATCCAGTGGAAACTGCACACCACTTGCAGTTCTCAAAGCTCAGGGAGAGTAGAGTGAATGAACCATACAATAAGACTTATATTAACAAGATCTGCCAAGAAACTGGGCTAACATGGGTGCAAGTACTTCTGAGTGCTCTCCTCCAAGTTTGGGCCAGCCCAAACTGAAAGCTAAGCCTAACCCCTTATGAAATCCTCTTGGGAAGCACCCCCCACCCCTTAATCTAAAATATAGAAGGGGATCTCAGAGAAAGAGGAAACTTTTCAATAGCTCAGCAAAAGATCAGTTTAGGTAAAAACCTATAAAACCTGCATCACTGGGTCCAAGAAAGGGCCCCCATTAACTTAAGCAGCTCCATATACCCACACAAGCCAGGAGATGCAGTCTGGGTCAAAACTGGAAATCAGTTCCACTAATCCCTCCATGGTGAGGACCCTATTTTGTCATTTTATCTACCCTCAGTGCAGATAAAGTAGCTGAAATCACCCTGTGGATACACCATAGCTGGGTCAAGTGAGCTGCCCAGAGTCCTTGACATGTATTCCAGATACCCACAACTCAACCGTACTCATCTTGTGAAAGAACAAAATACCAAGCCCTTCTCCACTCACACCCCAGAAGCTGACCAGTCCACTCACAGCTGAAGGTTGACAGAACACGGAGCTCTACTCCAATCAAATCCTGGAAGTAGTTGGTCTATGAATAGCCAAAGAATAGGAATACAGTTTAATCCCAATTACAATGCCCCTTCTGTTATTTTCCCTACTCCTAGCCCTGACCCTCCCCTGGTCCAAGGTCGGCACCACATAGTGGAAACCACATATCCAAGAAGTGCAAACAGGGGCCCATGCTAACACCACACTAATATATCAGCCATTACACCTGCAAGGGACATATATAACCAATCGCCAGTTTCAGGGAATCTCCTATAGTGTCTGTAGTGTATCTGACCAAATAACCTGCTATGACCCCAAACCCCCAACAGTCTCCCATAAATGGGAAATAAAAGTCTTTAATCAAAACAGGGAGCTACTTAACTCCACTCCAGTCACTAGCTGGAACCAATGAGTGTCCTTTCTATTGACACATGCCAAGTTATATATTCCAGGATACCATGGAACACGAAATGTGGACTTAGCTGGGAGAAGAAATATACTCATAACAATAAGTATATGTGCACTCCAGAAATGAAAAGTTCAGCCTAAGGAGGGGGCTTCTGGTACAAATACATAGGTGCTACTACAGCACTGCTGATCCTGTGTCACCTGGGCTACCTGGAACACAGACACGACTAAACAAAAGGCATCCTCACCAAAGGGATGGCCCTGGCTAACTGTCCACTTGGCCAATGTAACATTTTAAACCTCACAATCCTTAACCCTGAATCCTGGCAGACTCAGGGAGTCCAAATGGGCCTCCACATTGACGGTAGAGGAATAGACCCAGAAGCCTACATTTGGGTTGGGTATGAGGACCACTCACTCACAAGTAAAGCCCACTCTGCGTTCCACTCCTTCTATGAAAAAGTGGAAAAGCCCTTTTCCATTCCACAAGCAGCAAAAATACTCTTCATAAACCTAGCTGAAGTAATAGAGCAGCCTTAAATGTCTCCTCATGCTATGTTTGTGGAGGTACTAATATTGGAAACCAATGGCCCTGGGAAACTAGGGAATATAGTTATAGCCAACCATATAATGAAACTGGCCTCCTTGCCATCCCCTGAGATAGTATATGACCCTTGCAAACTTTTGTTGTAGGAAAATATTGTGCTTCAAGGGCCTACATAAACTCTTCTATATCTTCTATATCTGTTGGAAACCTAACATGTACAGGGGGAAAATTCCAAAATTACACCACTAATACAGCATTGGGGAACATGGAATGAATCTGACCTCATTATCATAAATTGTACTTTCCCCAAATTAATCACAGTGTGGAACTCCACCACAAACAGTCCCCTTACTGTCCCAAATGTCTGTACTGGATTTGTGGAAAGGTTGCATTCCAAAAACTTCCCCAAAACTGGTGTGGTACTTGTATGCTTGGTACAATAAAATCATCCTTCTTCCTCATTCCCTTAGCAGAAAGGAAAGAGCTAAGTCAGTCAATATATCAAAACATAAGAGATTTGGATTATACTGAGTGTATAATCCAGTACTATGGACCAGCAACTTGGGCAGAGGATGGCATGTGGGGTTATCGAACCCTTATCTATATGCTAAACTGAAACATCTGCTTACAAGCTGTGGTAGAAATAATAACTAATGAAACTGCCCATGCTCTAAACGTACTAGCTCAACAGAAAACTAAATTCAGAAATGTTACCTATCAAAATTGTCTTTCCCTAGACTATCTCCTGGCAGCTGAAGGGGGAGTTTGTGGAAAATTCAATCTCTCTAACTGCTGCCTTGAACTAGACAACACTGGAAAAGTCTTATTGATGAAATTGCAAGCAAAATGGTAAAAATTGCTCATTTTCCAGTGCAAACCTGGAATGGTTGGAATTTAAGTAATCTCTTTGAAAGCTGGCAGTCAATAGCAAACAATTTCAAGCTTCTACTGGGAATAACCGCCTTCCTCATAGAAGAATGCATCATACTTCCATGCCTCCAACCTTTCATCATAAACAGAATACATGCCCTAATAAATGGTATAGTAAAAACCAGACAGCTGCCCATCTCATGGCTCTATATACATACCAGTCATTGCAGAGAGACTCTGACAATAGTGATGCTGAAGCTTAATAATATTAAGCAGTCACCAAAGGGGGGGAAGTAATATGGCCTGTGCATAAATTCAAATGCATTCTATATCCAAGTATGCCTAGTTCCCTGGACAGCCAATTGAGAAGTATAAACTCTATAGGCTTTTGCGGCGGCTTGCTCGGTCGGTAGAGGTGGGGTCTGGCTGCGGACTAGGGGTCGGTCCAGCTCTGGACGAGGGGTCGGTCCCGCTCGGGACGAGGGGTCGGTCCCGCTCGGGATGAGGGGTCGGTCCGGCAGCAGACGAGGGATCGGTCTCACAAGGGGTTGCGCGGTTCGGCTGACGGGGTCGCCTGGCGAAGCCGGCGACGAAGGGGTCGCCCAGAGAAGCAGACGACGAACTGGGGACAAGGGAGGCCAGGCCCTTGTCGGGGGCTCTCAGGACTGGAGGGCGAACGGCAGAAGAACTACCGCGGAGACAAGGTAAACACGCAAGTCCACTTTATTGAGGGAGAGGCAACAGTTTTATAGAGGCTGGGGAAGGCTGATTGGTCGAAGCCACGCCCTGTTCTGATTGGTTGCCGGCGAAAGGTCAGTGGGCGGTACTGGACGGGGGAGGGGTGGTGGTTAGGGATTGGCTGTCGCTGTTGCTGGGGGAAGGGGCAGGGTTTAGGGATTGGTGGCTGCTGTTGCTGGGGTGGAGGGCAGACTGGAGTTTCCCGCCACGCCTGGCTGTTGCTGCTGTCGGGGGAAGGGAAAAGGGCAGACTGGATTTTTCCGCCCATGCCTGGCTGTTGCTGCTGTCGGGGGAGGGGATAAGGGCAGACTGGATTTCACCGCCCACGCCTGGCTGTTGCTGCTATCGGGGGAGGGGAAAAGGGCAGACTGGAATTTTCCACCCTGCGCCTGCGCAGGGAGAAGGAAGAAGAAGGGTGCCGCCCCACAAGGCATCGGGTGGCGCCATCTGGGAGGAGGGGCAGCCGCGGAAGCATGGCTGCCGAGAAGGGGAGACCCGAGGGCACTCTGCGCCCATGCCGAGCTTCCTTCAGGGGTGGCGGTGAGTCTGACCAGCCACCCTATTAAGGGGGCAGTGGCTTGGCCTGCCACGGCTGCTCCCCCGCCAGGCCACAAACCACACTTCAGCCCGAGGGATGACCACAGGCTTTGGATATTCAAGGAGGGTGCAAACTAAATGTGTTAATTAAAGCTTACGTGAAATGTGGGGGGTTGTGTTAAAAGCTTACCTGGAATGTAGGGGATATATGTTAATTTAAGCTTACCTGGAGAATATAACCTATCTGATTCTCAGGTAAAACACTTGAAGACATGAACAAAAAGTCCTTTTGCATATAAGCAATGTTTGACTCCCCACTCCTACATCCTCTGTATAAAAGGGGCCCACAAATTTCTTTGGGGCTTGGTTTTTATTAGGACAAGAGTTCACTGAGTCTATCCAGTCATAATAAATCTTTCTTCTCAGAATTCTCATGTTCTGGCCTTCAATACCATGTACACCCCACTTCTCTCTGCTACTACAAGATTATGGATATGCATGGGAAAATATAAGTAACGTAACTTATGGACTAGAGTTAACAACAATATTGTAATGTTCTTGCATCAATTTCAAAAAAGGTATTGTGTTAATAATGAGGGAGGGTATGGAAAAATATATCAAATAGATGTATTTGAAAAAAAATACATCAAATAGACCATAGTTAGTGATAATAGTCTGTTAATGTTCTCTTATGATCTGTAACAAATATTCCACAACAATGTAAGGTGTTGGTGGAGGGGTGTGTATAGGAATTCTGAACATTATGCAAGATTGCTTTGTAAGCTCACAATTTCTCTAATAAATACATATTTTAAAAATTTGGATCTTTAAGTAGGACACATTTTGGTACTAAGTTGAAATTCAGAAACCAGGTAACTCACAAATAGTCAAATACTTAAGGAGAGAGTTAAAATTTTAAATGAACTGTTTAAATTCAAGGACAATTCCCATAACCACTCAGCTATGAGTTAATACAGAAACAGCATAAAAATTACCCAATCAAAGTTGAAGGAAATATTTAGATGTTAAAATATTATTATAAGATTTTTAATAAAAATTCTATAAAGCAATGCACATAGCAGTTAATGCAGAAATTTGAGTGGAAGATGAGGACACAGTTGAGGAAATTTTCCCTAATAAGTCAGAGATCATGATTGAAATAATTAGAGAAAAATAATAGATATTAAAGAGGGAAACTTGAGATATGCTATATAAAAAATCAGTGTGTCTAAAGACAAATAAACAGGGGTGGACAGAAAATGCATGTAAACCTAAAAGTGAAAAAAATTCTTGAGAATATGACAACATACAAAGGCTAATTTGAATAACAGAAAAGATATATAATACTTAACAGTCCTCATACATATCTTAGTAAAGTTACTGAATTACAAAAATAAAGCATATAATTTAATAATTTATCCTGAAGCTTACTTCTCATTACTCTTCCTCATAGAGCTGAGGTAATGTCATTATGTTTACCAGTAAAGGTAGTGGAAGACATCAGAGGATGTGTGTGGATTTGTCTTCTATTAATGCTAAGGAAGCAGCCAATATATGGTGGCCAAAAAGGATTCCTGTCTCCATAATGCAGGTTTAAACTAAGAGGCATGAACATGCTTAACTCCAGTTCTTAGGCATTTCCAGTCGCTGTAGAAAATGACATAGCATGTCCTTCCCAAGGGAATCACCTCTGCATAAAATGTTCTTCCTCAGGGAACTGGGCAAGAAGGCCAGTCTGACACAGCAAGACAGGCAGAACGCTGTATCTGAGAAGGAAGCTCATGTCAAAATTTGTGCTTCCTGTTGATCTCCCCCACAGGAAGGCTCAGAGAGTTGGGGCAGCCCAACACAGAGGACACTAAGGAGTTTCTGAAAAGAACATAAGGTAGTATCACTTACAGATACATTTTGAATGAGAGTGCCAGTTTTTCTTTATTGCAGTTGCCACTTTAGCCTGGGAGCACCACACACTATAGAAGTGCAACTTCTGTGCAGATATGAGCCTGAAGGAGTGACAAGAATCCAGAACCATGGAATGTGCCTGGGAGAGCAATGTGGTGGTCAGTAGTGTGACCTCTATGGAATAGTTTCCTGTAGTTTATTAGTTGTAAGGTATCGGGGTTGTCCATCACACTCCGAGCTACAAACCCCAATAACAGGACCTATTCCACCTATGTCATGAGGCTCAGGTTCCGAAAATGTGAACATCTTTTTCAAAGGTGGAATGAATAAAAATATAAATTATTTTGAGTTATAGAGTCCCATTTTGCTCTTAGTTAATTCTAACCAACATATTCCATGTTTTAGGGTGAAATTCCACTAATTTTTATATTTATATGTTCTTACAGATTTGTATATTTATTCGAGGCTTAAAGCCTTTAATAAATTGATATCTATGAAGGATTTATGAATTTTATGAGCACTGAAAATTTTGCCATTTTCCCTAACTGTTCAATGTATTCTTGGAATATTACGAAGGTGCTTTAAAATACAGGCATCAATTCTAATACAAACTTGGACATCCACATTCATCTTAGAACTGAATGGTGGTGAGTTAGTTTCCTTTGTCCCTTTTTGGAAAAATTTCATGTCTATATTATTAGTAAGGAGTACATTCAATTTAGAGAATCATGAGTCATACCCATGGACAATAAAAATGGCAAATTGTTTCAGCTAACATCTAAAAAACCAAACATGTAAGACATATTGTTAGCCACATTACTTGAAATATCTTATTATTTAATTACCAAAACAGTCACAGGGGTTTAATAAATATGATTATCTAAAAATTTAAATATTAGTACAATAACATTCAGGGTGTCAATTGTCTAAGGTCATTAGTAATGCAGGGCATAAACTCGCCTTTGCTAAGTCCAAAGGGGATGGTACTGATCATCCCACTGATTCATAATCAAGGAAATGTAGATAGATTGGCTGTGTTATAGAGAATCAAGATTCCTGGGTAATGACACTGAGTGGACATCAGTTGGAAAGGTCAGTCTATTAAGCTAACATACCTACTAATCATGATCTGAAACCATGCAAATCATGGGCCCTTCAGTTAAATCCATAATTGTGCAACTTATGAAAAAGAGCAAAAAAAAAGCTGGTTAATAGGTAAGGCTAATATCTATCAGTAGATTTAGTGATTGTAAGGAGCATGTGTTGAGAATGTTCTAGTTCTGATTTTAGCTAGGCTCTTTGAAAGAATAATGTAATGTATTTTGGTATTTGTTTTGAATAATAGATGTAAAGAGTTAACAATTCCTAGGTATGACAAAATGCCTTAAACCTTGAATTAGAGTAACTCTACTGAAAACTATTGGAACAGATAATAGTCTGCTAAGGCTGGCAGAGCCACAGATGCACAGGAGAGGAATGAACTCCTCTTATGGTGTTCAACAGAACTTTGTTACTTATTCAAGATTTGACCAAGAGCTCAAAAATTCAATGTTCTCAACATTCCTTTTTAGTTTTTAAATTTTAAAACACTGAAAAATTCTTACTTATATGTGATGCCTGTGAGTGTCTTAGGGGTATCACTTAGATGTAACATCAGCACAACGGGAAATGGAGGTGATATATGGTGTTAGAGAATATCAGATTGTATTTTCTACATTTTGATTCCATAAAGTCTCCAAAAATTCACTTAACTTATTTTGTTGGGTTTCTCAAAAGCCAGCCTTGCTTTCCTTTTTCTTGTTTCCAAGACCTACTTAGAACCTTCTTCCAGTCTCACCTCCTTCTGGCACTCAGAGCAATTCTGGACCTCACTAATGCTGCCTCATGCAACATATGATCTCACTGCCAATTCTCCTCCTTCCTATACTTGAAGAGTTAGACATAAATATTTTTTTCATTTAAAATATTGATGGCTGAACACTACAGGATATCTAATTGGAAGAAAGAAAACCAAACATGTTAAACTTATAATGTTATAAAAAATATTTCCAAAATTCCCATGGATATACAGGCTTTAAATAACTAATGATGAATACGACACATTTGCTTTTAAACTTAGAAGTTCTGTTTGGATATATGCCTATGAAAAAGTGCTATTGCCAAAAGGTTAAGAAATTTGGAACTAGAGAGACAAACCCATATTCAAATTCTAGTCTTATAACTTGTATTTATGAGTTACCTTAGACAAGTTCTTTAAAAACATTAAACTTTGACTTCTTTGTGTATAGCAATGGTATGATACAGCAACTATTGTAAGACTGTTATGGTATTTGAATGAGGATCTTTATATGAAATATTTCCTGCAGTCCTTTGCAATAATTAATTTCTTTAACAAACTCCTTTACTTGGGTAAAGAAAAGTTAAATCAAGTAGAAAACCAAAAGTGTTCAGATCTCAAATAGAAAAAAATAAAGGGATCCTAGAGTCAATTCAAATTGGGACATTCCCAGTTGATTAGGTCTTTGGATTACTAAAATTGGTTTTGGATTTTAATATTACAGTTATATGAAATTTGTTTTTATTCATTGAATAATGTATTTGAAAATGTTTAGTGGGCCATACTAATACTCTAGTACTTGTAAAATACTTGCTACAATATAACAAAAGCTTAAAGAAATGGTAGGACACATGCTGGGATAATACCATGACATTCTATCTAGCTATGTACTATTACACACTTCTTAATTTTTAGAAAATCTCAATATTCAATGAATTTAGTGCAAATGATCATGAAGAATGTACCATAGGTAGCATTTTACTGAAAAGCTGAGCAGTGTCTATTCCAAGGAAATATTAGGAATAAAATCTAAATCTCATTTAAAACAGAAGTCATTTCAGAATATTTTAACTCTCAAAAGACTGTTTATTTTATCTTTTGCTCTCAAACATGATTGTGAAATATTGTGGTGAGATTTTAGAATATTTTTACTTTTTGTTATAATTGAGAAAAAATATCATTGTATTCAAATTAAATATTCTGTTCCTCTAATAAGCCCAAGAATTGACTATTTCATGAAATTAAATAAACTATAATTTTTAATTAAAATATATTAGATATGACATGTATTTTGACTAGTTTTATTTTTATATCTTTTTTGTAATGTAGTATTTCAAACATACACACATATAGACAAACTATAAAGGCGGCACCACAATGCATCCATCACTCAATTTCTACAACTATATTCTGCCATTTTCTCTAAGATCAGATTTGACTTTTTAGATAGCATTTATTGTATATAAATGTGCAAATCTTAATTGTACATTGTGAACAAATGTATAACCTATTGTTGTATACATGTACACAGATATAGAACTTTCCAATTACTACAAAAAGTCCTTTTGTCCCCCTTCCAATCAATCCCTGCTCCCATTATACCTTCAGGCAACCAATGACTTGATACTTTTTACAAAGATTTTTTGCATATTTAACAGCTTAATATGAATGAAAGTATATAGTATGTCATTTTCTGTAACTGGAATCAACTGTTAAATAAGAATAATGATTTTAAAATGTATCTGTGTTGTCTGTAGTTGATCCATCTTTATTGCTAAATACAAATTCATTGTGTAAATATTCCAAATTATATTATACTTTTCATTTGTTGATGGACATTTGGGTTGTTGCACTTTGAGGCTACTATAAATCAAGCTGATATGAACATTTTTGCAAATTCTTTGCGTGAATATATATTTTAATTTGTATTTGGTAAACACTAAGAAGTTGAATTTTTATGCACAATAGTTGTGATATCTGATTAAATCTACAATAAACTACCAATTTTTCCAAAGTTTTTTTCAATTCACTATGTCACATAAAAGTCCAGTTGCACCACATCCTTGCCAGAATTTGATTTTTGTCACTTAAAATTTTAGCCATTCTAGTGAATGGTTAGAAATATTTCATTGCAGTTTTAGTTTACATTTCCTGATGGCTAATTATGGAAAATGTAAATGTACATTTGTACATTTTCATTTGTACATTTCATTTGTGAAGTGTCCATTTAGGCCAATTTTTTTCTTTTGTGATTGGCTTGCTTCTCTAATTTTTTAATGATAAGTGTTTTTCAGCTGCTTCTTTGTCAGAAATAAAGATTATGATTCTTTTCTCCCAGTTTGTGCCCTCCAAATTAATTTTATAGTACTATATTTACATATAATTATGTTGAATGGATTAATTATATAGTTATTGCATTTTAGAAAATAAATTGTTGTTTACTACAGGTTTGCAAGTTACTCTCAACCACAACAATTTAAATTCAGCCTCACTTTGGTTTCTGTAAAAACCAGGGTCTTGACTGGGGCAGTCCTGTCCCATATAACCAAACACTAAAATAGTTTTAATTGTTCAGTTGATGAACAAAAGTGCCCAGTTTGAATTGCAGTGAAAATGAAGCCTAAAACTGTAAGTGCGAGTTAAAAATTAACAAATAATTATAGTTTCAAAATCATTATATTAATATAAATAATTTATATAAATTGTCATAATTATAATTAATATAATTTATATTATTAATATAAAAATAACAAAAAATTAATATCTGAAATTGCTGAAACTGGCTGGATTTGACCTAGACATGCTATTGTGGTGGTCATTTTGAACAGGTCTCACCCATTTATGGTTACTGTAGACTTAGCCTCTCCCTTGTGTATACTTACTATTGTGATGGTAATTCTAGTCTGCACTTACCTTTGTTTATGGTTATTTCAGAACTAGGCTGACCATTGTGTATACTTGGCATTATTACAGTAACCTCTCCACACTCCTGTTTTATATCCAGGATGGTATATTAGAATTTCTGCAGATGGAAAGGCTGATTTGAGATGGTACATCCCAGGTATCCTGCTGGCAAGTAAACCCTCTTTTCCTTCCTACTGTAGGTTGGTATGTTTGTCTATTCTGTCATGACAAGTGAACGAACCCAGCTGAGAACAACACAGCCTTGTTCAATTCCTTTTTGTTTTACTTTGAAGACTTTACAATGTAAGCACTTTTATCTATGTCTAGTAGAAATAATTACTTTTATATGCTATAAGGCTGAAATAAAGGTTATTTTTCTTTTTTTCATAAGTATATTCTCTTCTACAGGCATTATGACCTTGCTTCTTAATAGTAGAAGTTTTAGCATTTTACCTTTCAGTATGACATTAGCTGTACGTTTTTTATGAATGACTTCCATCAAACTGAACAATTTTCCTTTCTCCTAAATTTGCTAAGGTATTTTTAAAATATCATAAATAAATACTGAATTTATTTAAATGGCTTTCTCATCTATTATCTGTTAATAATTTCCTATCTATTAAGATAATCAAGTACATTTTGCCTTATTTATACTTTGAATTAATAACATTATTTTTTGAGTGGTAGAGTACAAAAATACTGAGTAATTATTTAGTCAGAGCATTAAAGCACTGGTACATCACAGATAGAGATCAATGCAATTTTATAAAGAAAAGCCAAAGGACCAGTAATGCCTACAAAGAGAGAGCTGTGAAAGGTAGGTGAAACTCATAGGTGGATATTTTCTGACCATCATTCCAAAGTTTGATTCCATGACAATCCCTCACCCTCATTTCATAACATTATGGGAAATTTTATTTTAAGACTCTGCACAGTTAAGGAAACAGGATGGCACTTACAAAAGTTTGGGTTAATGGAAAAGTTCACAGTTGATATGGCATAGAGAAATGAGTACTTTTATAATAAATGAGATAATGACTCTCTACATCACAGTATCAGAACAGACTGGTTCTATCCTCCACAGTCTGCATGGTACTGTCAAGGAGAACAGACCTAAGTTGAATAGCTCTGATTTTAATATTTTTATAATTCCCATTATGTTCAAGACACTTTCATTGTCATGCTATTCTATCTTGTGATATGAAACCACCATATATTCCCTTATCTTTTCCCAGAAATATTGAAGACGGTGGAGTATCCTCTTAGGGTCCTCAGTAAGATGTCCTCTGCCAATGACACGGTTACATACCCTGCTGAATTCCTGCTGCTGGGGATCCCAGGTTTGGAAGCTTTCCACATCTGGATTGCCTTCCCTTTCTTTGTTGTTTATCTTGTAGCACTTGTAGGGAATGTCACTATCCTGACTGTGATCAAGACTGAGCAGAGACTTCATCAACCCATGTTCTACTTTCTGGCTCTGCTCTCCTTTATAGATCTAGGTCTGTCAACTTCTACCATACCCAAAATGCTAGCCATATTCTGGTTCAAATTTAGAGAGATTAGCTTTGAAGCTTGCCTCATCCAAATGTACTTCATCCACACCTACACTGGTATGGAGTCTGATGTTCTCCTGGCCATGGCAATTGACCGTTATGTTGCAATATGCTACCCTCTGAGATATAACAATATTCTCACCAAAAAAATGGTAGCTATCATGGTCTCCACTATAGTGGGGAAGCCAGCCCTCTTTGTCATCCCCTTCTGCCCTCTTCTCAAGAGATTGCCCTTTTGTGGCCATTACATTATCCCTCACACCTACTGTGAGCACATGGGAATTGCCCGTCTTGCCTGTGCCAGCATAAGGGTCAACATCATCTATGGCTTATTTACCATTACTTCCCTGTTCTTTGACTTGATCTTTATTGCCCTCTCATATGTTCAGATCCTTCGAGCTATCTTCCACCTTCCTTCCAAAGATGCTAGGCTCAAAGCACTTAGCACATGTGGCTCTCATGTCTGTGTTATCTTGGCCTTTTACACACCAGCAGTTTTCTCCTTTATGACTCACCGATTTGGTAGAAATATCCCTGACTACATTCACATCCTCTTGGCCAATCTTTATGTGGTTGTTCCTCCTTGTTTAAATCCAGTTATTTATGGTGTCAGGACCAAGCAGATTAGGGACCAGGTTGTGAGAATATTTGTAAAGAAAGAGTGACTCAATTATAATCAAAGTGTATAAATTCTATTAGTCTCTACCTCAGCATGTACACTTCTCAGGGTACCCAGAATTGAGACCAGGTAATGTCACTCCATCATTATTTTATTCATTTTGAGAAACTTCCAAACTCAAACTCAACATTTCTTCTTGGTAATTTCTATTTTCATTCACAATAGACTTAACCTTCTCATTAAGGTTAAGACAAGATTGTGAGGACTAGTAAAAAATATAATGAAGCTGCTACTAAAAAGATTCCCAATTTTAATAAAAAGGCAGACTACTGTGACATACAATTCTCTAAGCTGACTTTGACCCATGCATCAATACTTTGAAATTCTTCACTTCAAATACTATTGGACTGTTATAATACTCCCATCCTGGCTATAGTCCTTATTTCAATAACAATTTTATTTTCGTCTACATGTTTTTCTCCCTCAATACTTTCTCTGCAAGAATCAAACTCATTCTAAATTGCTAGATTTTCAGTGATACTAAAACCATAGAATGACATTATATGAAAAAGAAATTGAGATATCTAATTGCTTCCTAAACTTAATTAAACATATATAAGTAAATATATATTTACAGAATATATGCAAATTCAATTCAGTGAAATGTAAAATGATCCCATAAATGTAAGGGTAATTTCTGCATTGAAATATCAATCATTAATTTCTTTATAATATCAAACAAAACTAAAGCCATATAATAATTTTAATATTTGCAAAAAAGAGACATTTGATAAAATCCAACATCGTTTCCTGATAAAAATCTCAGAAAACTATAAATCTTCCATTTCTCAATTTGAAAAGGGGCAGCAATTAAAATAAGATAATTTATATCATGCTTATTGATAAAACAGTATTTTTTCTATAAAATTTAAAAGCTAGTATCTCCTTTTATCATATCTATACAACTTTATGCAACTTTTACGAGCCTGTGTATTAAGGCAAGTTACAACAAATTAAAATCATTGATATTGAAAAAAAGTAAAACTCTTTAATGTGGATAACATAATTTTCTGTTTGAAATTCTTATGAACTCTACATAAAGGAAAATAGAGCTAATAATTGAGTTTCAGTAGCTTGCAGCATACAAGGTCAATATATAAATATCAAACATACTTCCTATGCTATTGATGTTCTTTTAGAAAATGAAATAAAATATTTGCAATAGCTTCAAAATGTAAAGTATTTACTGATACATTTCATGAAAGACACATAAGACCTACACAGGATAAACTAAAAATTAGTTTTGAGAGAAAATAAGAAGACATTTGTAAGTGGAGAAATATATAATGGTCATGTCTAAAGCCTCAGTATTGTGAATATTTCAACTTACCCCAAATTGGTATATTGATTCATTCAAATTCTACCATAATTTTCACCAGGATTTCATTATAGAAATTGATAAGCTGCACTTACACAGTATGGTCTGTGACATTAGTTAGTGCTTGCTACACTCTCTGTAAAATAGAAACAGAAGCCTATATCCATCATTTCAAAATCATGCAGAACCCTTCCTTTTTCCCCCAATATCCCATCTTTCATCTACTCTTTTCCTCTCTCCCTTGAGGGACCCACAGAGACCACCAGGCTTCAGTTTTTGAAGGACAAGATTCATAGTTATTTGCAATGACATGAAGGTCTTGACACATTGGTCAGTCCACCCCTAATAGGAATGACACATACTCTTGAGAGACACCCACCACTCTGTTTGAGAACATATCTGGCCACTCCACGATGGGAGTCCAACTCCTTCCTGCTCATTATGTCGGCCTCCATCCACTGATACAAACACAAAATGTCACTCTTACATTCTCTAAAAGGCAGCCTCAGGTGCACCTGTCCCAAATGCCCCCCATCCAACACCATAAACCAGAAACCCTTCCTTGTCATACTGTCATAAAAGATTTACAAACAGTGTAGTTTCAAACACATACCTGACAATCCCCAGTGTTCACCTGCTCCCTGCTCCAACCCTCCCCAATTCCATGGACCACCCAACCCACCCTATCCACCCTACCCCCTGTCAGAATTGCACCACCCATATCCTTTCACTGCACAACTACTCACTTTTACCTTATCATAGATTTTGCCCACAGGGGCATTGGTTCACAACCTTCTTTTCCCTTTAAATTTCCTGTAAACCTACCTTCCAGACTGTAGCTCCCTGAGTCTGCTCGATTTGCTTATTTCATATTAGTGAGGCCATGTAATATTTGTCCTTCAATGCCTGGCCTGCTTCACTCAATATAAGGCCCTCAAGATTCATCCATGTTATCTGTGTGCTAGTACTATATTCCTTCTTACAGCTGAGTAATATTCCATTGTATGTACATACCACATTTTATTTATCCATTCATCTGTTGATGGGGACTTGGGTTGATTCCAACTTTTGGCAATAGTGAATAATGCCACAATGAACATTGATGTGCATGTATCTGTTTCTGTCCTTGCTTTCAATTCTTCTGGGTATATACCCAGCAGGTGAACTGCTGGATCTAATGGCAAATCTATAGGTAGTTTTTTGAAGAACTGCCAAACTGTCCTCCACAATGGCTGGACCTTTCTACATTCCCATCAGTAGTGGATGAGGGTTTCCTTTCCTTCACATCCTCTCCAACATTTGGAGTCCTCTGTTTTTTTTTAAAGGCTGCCAGTTTAATGGGTATAAAATGTTAGCTTATTGTAGTTTTGATTTGCATTTCCCTAATAGCTAGTGATATTGACCATCTTTCATGTGCTATGATGAATACAGGTCATGTTGAATTTCATCAGAAATTTATAAAAGTTTATGCTCTAGAGTGTAGACCATAATTAAACCATTGGTAATGATCAGCGGCAATGTTTCATCAGTGTCATCAGTGCATCATCCACATATAAAATTTTTATTGATATGGGAAGGTGGAAAAAGGGAGGATGTGGAATATATGGGAGTCCCCTGTGTTCTATATGTTACTTACTGTGACCTAAAACTTCTTTCAAGACAAAATGAAAAAAAAGTAAGACATTGGGAAAGAAATGGAAGAATATGTCACTGTACATAAAGGACAAGAGATACTATAGTATGAAAGGCAAAATATCAAAAAATTTTAAAAATATTTATCATTACTTTTCAATATGCCAATTTTTAAATTTTAGTTTAGTTTCAGTTTTTCTAAACTATTATGTATTTTATTTCTTATGTTTAAACCTATCATTATTATTTCATTTTCCTATTAATTGTATTTGACAGTGTTCTTGACTTCATTTGTGAAGAAGTTTTGGACCACAACAGATTACAACTGTAGCAGGATAGGATCATTGGTGTGGGGTGTCAGTAATGGGAAATATATGGGAGGAAGTTCACCTGGGCATACATATAGGTACATAAATGTGTTCAAATGTTCATGGGGATAATCACAGTGGGTGGAGATTCACACAATAACTGAAATAATATTGAATTCCCATCACTGGGAGCTCTGCCACATTCTCTAATGAAACAGCAACAATTCCCCAAGGGCAGGGCAATGATTAGTGAAGAAGGATGGTCCACTGATGAGCTCTTGATGTTGATGATTATGCTTATGAGCATTTGTTCTTAAAAATGCTACTTATCCTAGTGTTGTGTGGTGTCTAAGAGTTACCTCCTGAAAGCCTTCATGTTACTCAAATGTAGCCTCTCTCTAAGCCAAAATCAGCATATAAATACATTACCTTCCTCTCAGCATGGACATGACTCCCAGAGATGAGCCTCCCTGGCACCAAGGGATTACTACCAAACACCAACGAGCAATGCAACTGGTAAAAGATCTTGAATAAAAGGGCAAAAAGGTAAAGTCAAATGAGTTTATGTCACTCAGGGACTTGAAGTGAGTGAGTTAGGAGGTCATCCCAGAGGTGACACTTATGCACATCTCAGGAGGATCTTGTAGACTACAAAGTAAATACTATCCCAAAATTGGGGCTTCTGAGGGCTCTGGAGACACCCAGGTCCTATGGTCATGGCAGATAGCCTTGGAGTTTGGACCCTTGCTAGTGGACCCTACTTTTGAGTTGTACTCCTGAGTGTGAGAGAGTTGAACTCAGATGTGACTTTTCCCTATGTGCTTCTTCTGTCCCTTCTATTTGAACATATATTTGGTGCTGGAGTTGGTAGGTGTACATCCAAGAGACTTGAATCTTTGGGGTGTCCATGTGCCAGCTGAACCCCAAGTCTCAGCAGAGTTGCAACACCTACTTTCCAGTTCATTGAACTCACCCAGGACAACTATCAAGGAGGTGATGATGGACAACCAACCACAATACCAAGGAACCAAGAGAGTCTACAACTGCAATCAAGGGAATCCTATCCTTCAGCCATAAGTGATCAAGGCCCCCTCTCAATCATAGGTGGGGTGGGCATCACCATCCCGAAATCCTCAGGATTGGGGAATAAAATATGGACTAGAGTGGATTTACTGGTATTCTACTATGGTCTCATTGGTATTCTAACATTGGAAGTAATTATATCATTGACATGAAGACAATGGCCACTGGAAGTGCTGAAGGCAGGGAGAGGGAAAAATAGGTGTAATATGGGGGCAATTTTGGGACTTGGAATTATCCTGAATGACATTGAAATGACAGATACACCATTATATATACTGCCATAGCCTACAGGACTGAGTGGGAAAGAGTGTAACCTATAATGTAAACTATAATCCATGCTTAGTGACAATGCTACAAATATGTTCATCAATTGCAATGAATGTACCACACTAATGAAAGTTGTTAATGTGGGGAAGAGTGGGAGGTGTGGGGAGTGGGGCATATGGGAATCCCTTATATATTTTTTGTAACATTTTGTGTAATCTAAGAATCTAATGTAGTGTGGACCATTGACCATGTGGTGCAGCCGTGCTCAGAGATGTATTCACTAGTTGCAATGAATGTTCCATGGAGGAGATTGTTGTTATGGGAGAAGTGGGATGAGGGGGATGGGGGTATAGGGAGACCACATATTTTTTTAATGTAACATTAACAAAAATACATAAAGACAAAAAAAAAAAGAACCAATAGAATGAGGGGAAAAAAAGAAACTTGAACTTTAGAAACACAGCTAGAAGAACAATCTGAGGCAGTGGGAGAAAAGATTTCATTTAGTTGATTTCCTGAGGCTGTTGGTTGTTAGCTAGTCTTGTGGTGATGGAAACTACACATTTTTTCACAGGAACCAGGAAGCTGCTGGAGTTTTGGTTCTCTCAGCAGCAACCTGATACAAAGCAAGGATCTGGGGATCTTCCCATCATCCCAAGATATTTATGAAACATACTTTTGAAGGATGTTCCATGAACAATCATAAATGTGATAAAATGTGACAAGCAGGAAGTTTATGTACTCAGGGACAATTGCAGGTTTGTCTCTAGAGAAGTTTTTTTTCCGAAGACATGTAATACCACCCTCTTACTGAAAGCATTGGTTCCCTTGTTGATCCTTGTCAGGGATTACAGTGGGTTTGACTCAATTCAAATCTTCCTTTATTCTAGTAAGAATTTCATGAACCCTTCTCACCAAGGATACCCACACCAGAATTTCCAGGAAGAAATAGTTTCTTAATGCAATTTTTCCAAACGGAGCAGCATAGTGTATGGGATGGATGAATCCTGACTGTTGGTACTTGTATACTCTGGATTTCCCAGAGAATCATGTGTTCAGTCAGTCAGATCAAACTCTGGAAATTCTGATGAATAAGTTTTACCCAGCAGTTGTGAACCAGTTCTACATGAAGATGATGTTACTGTAAAGGATGTTACTCATTAGAAAGGAACTGATAACCACACTGTACAATTCTTGTGAACTGGAATGGAATTTATTAGGCTAGTCACATATTCCCAAACCAGAATTTTCTTGTGTTAGCTTTGAAACAAATATAAGTCAGACCTCCTATGATGACATGATCAGGAAAGGTGTGGAAGATTTCAAGCCAGGAAAATTTGCGCCCACCTTGTTTGTAAGTCAGAGTTCTAAATGTCATACAGTACTTTCTTCAACCCAGAAGACAAGTTTTAAACATCTTGATTGCCAGAGTGCTATGTTCAATGATTACAGCTTTGTTTTTACCAGCTTTGCTAAGAATCAGCAACAACAAGAGTTGATTAAGAAAAAAGGAAGAAAAATGAAAAAAAGAGGATACACATAGAAGAAAGTGCTTTTCTAGATATTGATACTGGGGGCATGATTTCCATAATTACCACCTTGTAGTTTTAGGAAGCTCTAGTTGTAATCATAATGAAATTAATTTTAATTGTGTGTGTTATTATATCAATGAATTAGATAGCTTGCATGAGTGCTTGTCTTCTCTGCCACAATTGCTGTGAAACTGAATTGCACATAGAAAAAACCTTAAACTGTATTAAACTTTACAATACTTGTGAAAACGATTCAACTTTGTTTATACATAATATATTTCTCCAGGTTTCATCCAATATTTCCCACAGACAAGACTTTCATCCTCTTTAAGAGTGGGTCTCACCCTATCTGGGATTGTCCCTCTTTTGATTTAGAGGTGAAGTGGACATCACCATCCCAGGGTCCACAGAATGGAAAATAAAATATCGATTAGAGTGGACTTACTGGTATTCTACTAAAGAACTATTGTGACTCTAGCAATGGAAGAAATTGTATCATTGATTTGGAGACAGTGGTCAGGATAGTTGCTAAGGGCAGGGAGAGGGATGAAGAGATATGAAGAGGGGGCATTTTCAGGACATGGCATTGTTCTAAATGATATTGCAGGAACAGATGTTTGACATTATATATCCTGCTATAACCCTCTGAATGGACTGGGAGAGAGTGTAACTACAATGTAAACTATAATCCATGCAGTGCAACAGTGCTCCAAAATGTATTCACTGAATGCAATAAATGTGCCACAATGATGAAAGAGTTTGTTGATGTGGGAGGAGTGTGTAGGGGGTGAGGGGTGGGGTATATGGGAACCTCATATTTTTTAATGTGATACTTTTTGTGATCTACAAAATGATCTCCATATCTTTAAAAAAAGACAATTAAAAATAATGTTAATAAAAAATTGCTGCCTTAATTTTAATCCAGTTACCTCCAGTTTCTAGAATAAATTCTTTACTACTGTTATTGAAACCAATTTCTATTTCATATAGATGTTTTTCCAACAGCAATTAAAGGTTTTTTTTCCACAAGAAAAAACCTATTAATAAAAAAAAGACAAGCCAATTCTGAAATTTATTGGAAATATAAAGTAACTAGCATAGCCAAAACAACCTTGAAAAATGTAAGAAATTTGGATGTCTTATATTAATCAATACAATATGATAGTTGTATAAAGATACATGAATTGAACAATAGGCCATGGTAGGAAGTTTACAAGTAGAGACGCACACACATATTTGGTCAACTTATCTTCAAACACATTGCTATGTTAGTTCAATATGGAATAACCTTACACAAAAAACAATTGCATAACCTTACACACAATTGCATAAACTTACACACAAAAATGTAGCAATCACTTAACCTTACACTCAAAAATGAACCTCAATCTATACTTTATACCTTACAAAATATTGAGTAAAAATGGATCAGCAACCTAAATGTAAAACCCAAAACTATAAATCTTCTAGGAGAAAATGTAGTAGGAGATCTTTATGAATTTGGATCTGACAAAATTTTCTTCAATAAGATACCAATAGCCTGATTTGTTTTAAAATTTAATGAACTGAATTTCTTTAAAAAAATATGGATTTCTATTATTCCAATGCACCATTATAAGGATGAAAAAAACATGTCACTCTCTGTGAGATAATATTTGTAAATTAAATATTTGATAATGGACTTGAATCCATAACATATAAAGATGCCTAAAATTTAAATTAAAAAAAATCACCAACCTAATAAAATGGGTAAAAAGTTTGAATTCACTATTGAGCAAAGGATAAATGCAGATTATAAATGAGCACATGAAAACATGTTCAAATGTCATTAATAATTAGGTCTTGCAAATTAAATAATGAGATACAATTTCACACTATTATAATGGCCAAAAGTTTAGAAGACTGACCATAACATGTCTTGGTAAGTATGTGAAGGAACTAGTACCATCATACACTGAGGCTGGAAATGTAAATATTACAATCACTTTGGAAAAAAAAACTTGATAATATTTTAAATATAATTCTACATCTGCATATGGTAAAGCTGTTTTTACTCCTATTCGTTTTTTACCATGAGGAATTTCAAAACCTATTTTTGTGCAAAGTCTTGTATATAAATGTTTATAGTTGATTTATTTGTAATATTAAAAACCTGGAAACAATCCAAATATCTAGCAACATATGAGTTGATAAAATACAATGTATCCACATAATACAATATATTTACAAATATAAAATAATGAATTAATGATAGAGAAAACAAAATGAATGATCTCAAAATAATTATACTTAGAGTGAGGAACATAAGACATTGTAGGATTTCACCTAAGAACATTCTTAAAAATTCAATCTAATCTAGTCACTAAAGCAGACCAACTTTACCTTGGGAAAGGAGGGTAGCTTTTAGGAATTTGTCTTTCCTTCCTTTTAGGGATGGACTTCAAAGGTACATTAGGAAATTCTGGAGGAAAAAGGGCATGCTTATTATCTTAATTATGGCAATGGTTTAAAAAAAGTGATTACATACGGCCAAAATATATTAAGTTGGATCCTTCAAATATGTGCTGTTTATTTTATTCAAATAAATCTCAATTGTTTATGACTATAAAATGAAGTAACATAGGCATTTTGGTTTATGCATTTTATATAACAATTGTGTAGATTCTGCCTGTTTTGCTGTGTGAACCCTTTGGATATTTTGCAAATTTTGTAGGAGGTGTGAGTACAGTGGTGGGTAAGAACAGGGTGGCAGAGGTGATGGAGGCAGCTCAGTGGAAGTGCTAGGCCTCAAAGCAGGGCCTTTATGGATAACCAGAGATGGCATGAAGAAAACTTCAACACAAGGGTTAGGCATACTCACATTTATTATGTCCGCAGAGGTAAGGAGCCAAGGCCAGGCCAAAGTGACTCAGACCTGACTCCCCATGCTGCAGTTCTACTCCTGTTTAAATACCCAAGTTACTACTTAGCATTTGCTTTGATTATGCATTAGTGTTCATCCATATGGATGAACACACATAGTTGGTTATATAATTGTATGGTTAGTGTGTTCAGGAAATCATGCTTGCACATACATTTCATGATCAAGAAAGGGACAGATAACTCCACCCCTGGGTGGGAATTTTACCATGCTAATTAAGCACATTGAAGTGAAGACAGCAAGGGGTTGCTTCTGCACTGGTCTGGCCAACTGGTTGAAGCTGGTTTTCATACTTCATTGCTTCAACAGGATATTCTTGACCACCAAAAGTGGAATTTGGCCCAAAGAGAGTGTTGCATTTCATTACCTTCTAATTTATAAATAATTCTTTCATTTGTATCCTAGCAACAGGGAGAGAAACAAGTTACTTTCAGGTATTCGGTCATCCTACATCCATCAGAAGGACTGCAGAGAAAGGATGTAATGAAAACATTTGCCCTGACCCCTATGATCAGAATGCTACTTTTGATCAGATGTTTAGTTCAAAAATTGGATTTCATTCAGTTTTGAAGTCAACTATCTCTGATAGCCTAGCAGAAGCAAAGAAGCCTAGAGTGCCACCCCTGTCTTCCTATCCCTCAAAAAAGAATATAGCCAGCTTGCACCTCTTAGGTAATGCTTTGGAGATGGTCTCGTGGAGACAGTCTTAATTAGATGAAAAACTTGAAGCTACCTATCGTGGTATGTGCTGCACTGATCCTGGATAAGAACAATTTTTGCCTTTTAGATCTTGGTTGAATTTGAAAATGTATTTCATTAGTTTCAGGATACATATATAGAAATTCCATCTTATGATGGTTGTATAAAATAAATCTAATTATCTACAGATTTATATATTTTTAAAAAGTTATGCCTTAACCAAAGGACATTGTGTGTTAAAAGGGAAAATAAAACCTTTTTAAAAAAATTTCTTAAATTTTTATTTTTAAAGAAACTTAATATTACATAAATGTTATATAAAAACATAGCATATTCCCATACACTCCACACTCTCCCCCTCCCAGACTTTCCCACACTTTCAACATCTTTCATTAGCATGGAACATTTGTTAAAATTGATGAACACATGTTGAAGCATTGCTACTAACCATGGACTATAGTTTACATTATAGTTTACACTTTGCCTTTCACAATTTTATAGGTTTTGATAAATGTATAATAGCCTTTATCTATGACTGCAATGTCATTCAGGACAATTCCAATGTCCCCAAAACACCCCCCCCCCCCATGTTACACCTATTCTTCTCTCTGCCTCCTGACAGAACCTCTGGTGGCCACTGCCTTTATATCAGTGATACAAGTTCTTCCATTGCTAGAATAATAATGTCTACCTTATTTGCCCAGTATGTTTTTTCATTCCTTAATCTTGAGTATTTTGGAGTGATGATGCCTACTCTGTTTCTGATTGAGAGGGGCTTTAGACCCCATGGGGCAGAAATATGGAACTATCTTGCTGGCATTTGTAAAAACCCTCTTAACTCTGTTTTTCTGTAATGGGTGTTGTCCATCATCATCCTATATGCTCAGGCAAGTACTTTTAACACAGTTTTAAATGATAGTGGTGACAATGGGCATCCTTGTCTTGTTACAGATCTTAGAGGGAAAGATTTTAGCATTTCATCATTAAATATGACATTTTCTGTGGGCTTCTCATGTACACCTTTTATCACATTGAAAGAGTATCCTTCTATTCCTACCTTTTGAAGTGTTTTCTTATCAAGAAAGGATGCTGTGTTTTGTCAAAATAATTCTTTCTTTCTTTCTGCTTGCTTTGGGATTAGTTTATTGTTCTGTTTGTAATTCCTCTAGGTGTGAAGTCATGTCTTTAGTTTTAGCCCTTTCTTCTTTTTTAATATAGGCATTTATGGCTATGAATTTCCCTCTCAGCATTTATTTTGCTGCATCCCATAGGTTTTGACACGCTGTGTTCTCATTTTCATTTATTTCAAATCAGTTACTGATTCTTTTTCACTTTCCTCCTTGACCCACTGATTGTCTAAGAGTGTGTTGTTTATCTTCCATATCTTTGTGCCTATTCTAGTTCTCTGCCCCTTACTGATTTCCAGCTTTATTCCATTGTGGTCACTGAAATACCTTCAAATAATTTCAATGTTTCTAAATTCATTGAGAGTTGTTTTATGAACTAGTTTGTGGTTTGTCTTGGAGACTGATCCACATATGCTTGAGAGGGATGTATATACTGCTGTATCTGGGTGTAAAGTTGTGTATATGTCTATTAGGTCTAGATCCTTTAATGTATTATTCAAGGTCTCTCTTTCTTTATTGATCCCCTGTCAAGATGTTCTGTCTAGTGATGATAATCTTGTATTAAATTTCTCCAATATAATTGTAGATGCATCTATTTCTCCACCTAGTTTTTCCAATGTTTGCCTCATGTATTTTGAAGCACTCTGTTTAGGTGAATAAATGTTCATGATTATTCTTTCCTCTTGATAGATTATCTCTTTCATTAATATATAGTGTCCTTCTTTGTCCCTTACAACAGTTTTGCTTTTAAGGTCTATTTTGTCCAATATTATGCACATCCACACTCTTGTTTGGTTGTTGCTTGCACGTAAAATAATTTTCCAATCATTTACTTGCAACCTCCTTGTGTCCCTATGTCTAAGGTGAGTTTCTTGTAGATACCATATAGATGGGTCATATTTCCTTATTCATTCTGCCAATCTCCATCTCTTGATTGGAGAGTTTAATCCATTAATATTCAGTGTTATTACAGTAAAGACATTACTTACATTAGTCATATGTTCTATAAGTTTGTATATGTCATATTGTGTTTTTATTTCTCTTTTTAACTTTTTAATTATTCTGACTCATAATCTTCCTGTCTATACTCTCCTATGACACTCATTCTGCTGTTTTTTCTTTTAAACTGCAAAACTCCCTTTATAATATCTTGAAGATCAAGTTTCTTGTTAAAAAATCTTAAATTCTGTTTATCTGTGAATATTGTAAACACTGACTAATTTTTGAATTTCTGCTTTTCTGGATACCAAATTCTTGGCTTACAGTTTTCTTTCCTTTTAGGACCTTAACTATATAATACCACTGCCTTCTTGCTTCCATAGTTTCAGATGAAAAGTCAATACTTAATCTTATCTAACCTCCCTTGTATATGATGGATCTCTTTAGTTTTGCAGCTTTCAGTATTCTCTTTGTCTTGAGCATTTGACAATTTGATTAGCATATGTCTCAGGGAAAGCCTGTTAGGATTTATAATGTTTGTTGTGCATTGTGTTTCCTGGACATGTGCATCCATGTTCCTCAAAAGAGTTGGAAATTTTCTTATTATTTCCTACAACACACATTTTACCCCCTTTTCCTTTTCTTCTCCCTTAAAGGTACCTATAATGCATATGTTTGTGTAGTTTGTGTTGTTATTTAATTTCCTCAGTCCTTGCTGATTTTTTCTCATCTTTTATCTATCTGTTCTACTATTTGCCTGACTTCATATATGATATCCTTGATGTCACTAACTCTTTCCTCTATCTACTCAACTCTGACTTTATGTGCTTCCAGAATATTTTTGATTTCTTGCATTGTACCATTTACTACCATCATATGTTATTTTTTTGCATATGTTTATGATTTCTTGAGTATGCTTTCCCAGTGTCTTCTTAATATTCTTTATTTTTTCTTTCAAATCATTAAGTTGACTCTGGATATTTGCTTGGACATCTTTGATTAGTCATTCTACGTACTCGATCTCCTCCTGTTTTTTAGATAGTTTATTAGACTGGGCCATGTCTTCCTGTTTCTTAGTATGGCTTGTATTTTTTTTTTTTTTTTTGGTGTCTAGGCATCTGTTTATCTTGATGGGCTTATTCAGATGATTAGCTTCTCTCTCTGCTATAGGGCTTTATTTTGTATTTTTGTGGGTATGTTTACATGTGGTAAGTTTCCTCTTATTCTATATCCTTGTCGTATGTTTTTCCTTGAAATAATATTAAGACCATACAAAAGGAAAGTTAGAAGAGAAAAGGAATGATAATAATAATAGAAAAAAAGATAGTAAGGAAATCATAGAAAAACTAGGAAAATAAAAAATGAGTGCAAAATCACTAAAAGAAGAATGAATAAGAGTAAAAAAAGGTGGAAAGGAAAAAATACAACAAGAAAAAATAGAAAAGATGGGAAAAAAAACAGAATAAAAGACCAAAAAGATGAAAAAAAGAAAGAAAAAGGGGAAGAAGAAAATGAAGGCCAAGGAAGTAAAGGTGGAATGAAAGAAAAATTATAGAAGAGGGAAAAGTGAAAGAAAAGAAATAAATAACTAAATGAGAAAAAAATAAGGAAATGATGGAAACGAAGAAAGAGAAAAGGCATCAAAGAAAAAACAAAAATCTACTGAAGCAAAACAGGCTTCCTTCTTAGGTCCCAAGGAACCATCTCAGGCTTCCAGTGCTCAACAATCTATCACCCTGCCACATGCCCTTCCCTCCACAGGTAAGGTACCTAGTGTTAGTGAATAAAATAAATAATGAAAAAATTAATAATAAAATAATTTTTAAATTATTTTTAAAAATTAAAAATAACAGTTTGTAAACCCTAAAACAACAATCAAAAAAAATCTCTGTCTATGAATTTCCTGTCATAAGGTGCCAGCTGGCTACCTCACAACCCTGTGGATCACTCTATGGATTCCTTCTCTTAGGAGGTAATGAGAATTGAATCAGGGGCCACATGTAAGAAGGAAGGCATCCCTACACTGAGCTAGAAACCACTCCAAATGTTATGTAGTCTTCTGGAAGCTTATCTGGCTCTACCTGCCCCCTTAGTTTCAGGTTAGTTGGTCTTCTAACAATTTGTTGGCTATTTCTCCTGGCTTCCTTCTTTCCTGCGCTTGTTAGGCACATGTCTCTGCCTACCTCCTCACTGACTTAGTTCCTCTGTCTTCTATGGCAGCTGGATGTGACAGCCTGACTGGTCAGATAATATTTCCCGTCTCCCTTGGATCACTTCATTGATGACTGGGGTCCTTTTTTTTTTTTAGATGCAAAGGGTTTCAGCTGGCCAAACTCACTAAAGCAAAGCCACTCTCCACCTTTTGCCAAACCCTTTTTCTTCCCAGGGAGGAGGACTTTAATTTTCACTAAGTTGGATTCAGTTAACCAATGGGTTTTACCAAAGTTATACGCCTTGATGCCTTGAGGGTAGGATATATATGCTGTTTCCAACCACAAGGGTGAGTAATTCACAGTTTTTGTTTGGCCTCTTCATCTCTCCATCCCTCTCCCTCCTGGATGCTGTACAGTCTCCTGGTCTGCAGATACCCAAAGCAACTCCCTTGGATAGCTTTTTAGCCATCCTCAGTTGTTTCTGTGAGAGTATTGAGCCCTGTCTACTTATTTTGATGCCATCTTCCAAGAAGTTTTTTTAATAGATTGGAAAAATAGGAACATTTGGCAATTAAAACATAAGTTCTTGGGAGTGGATGTGCTTCGAGCAGTTGCGCATCTGCCTCCCACTTGGGAAGTTCCATGTTCAGTCCCCAACGCCTCTTAAAAACAAAATAAAAAGTAAACAATCAATGAGTGCACAAATGAAAAATCCATTTTAGAGGAGCCCATGTGGATCTGTGGTTGAGCAAGTTTCCCATATATGAGGATTAGGATTCAATCCAGGGTCTTAGTACCTCAAAAAAAAATCTTAGGGTATTTCAATGTTTCTAATAATATATTGGGAGGAATTTATTAATTTTAAATAAAGTTGATATACAATTATTTTTGAATAATCTGGATTTACAACTAAAGTATATATTTTTTATAATATACTGGCCTCTTGATGTATATAGATTTGAAATAATACCTCATGTTTAGCATTTTAATTTAAATTAATATAGTGCCAGGATATATATTTTTATTTTATATTTAAATAAATATTTTTAATATGCTATTATATCCATTCTCCTAGTCCTCTAGAATAATTTTGGCTAAAAATAGCTATTTATAGATGGAAGCATATCAGTCATATAATAATTTAAAAATACTGTGGGTTGTATGACATAAATTGGGGAAGGAGATCTAATTCTGATTAACAGTTAACTGAGAGGGTGAGACAACTTGAACTTTATATTTCAAAAGGAAGTTTTGGCCTTATGAGGTGCTGGTTTATGTTTGATTTTTAATTCTATTTCATCACCACCTGGAAGGTGTGTATATTACTATTTTTCATTGTGACGTAAAAGCTTACAGGAATGCTTTATTTATTTATTTATTTATTTATTTATTTATTTAAAAGTTAGCTGGTGAATTACTTTGGTGGAAAATGAGATTTATAAGTGGTTTTCCTTTGAAATAATGTAGTCCAAGCTTTCAGAAGTTCAGGATGATGAATAATAGAATATCTTGTTGCATATTTTGTAAGGTTTCCATAAGGTAGCATACCTAACATACATGTGTAAATTGCAAAAGCAGAAACTATGATGTTTGTTTAGTAATATATTCTACTAATTCTATGTGATGTGTATGTTATACACATAGTAAATTTTTATTTGGGAAATGCATACTCATTCTGTATTTTTAAAGTATGGAATAAAGCACATACAAAGTCATTAGATGAATTAACCTACAAAAAGTCTCACCTCCCAAAATTATCCTGGCATTCTCTGTCATCTTATGAGTGGAAAAAAACATTAGATAGACTGGAAGTAGTCTAGCAGAGGGTTTTGAAAACTGAGCATTCATTGAAACCATCCCTGAAGAAAGTGAGATAAAACTTGTGGTCTGAACCTAATCAGAAGAATTACCTGCAAAAATATACAAAACCAAAACCAGTCTATGTAGGATCAAGTTGATTAAAAAATTTATTCAAAACACGATAAAGAAAAGAGAAAAATGTGACATAATTATCAAGGGAAAAAGGCTGTCAACAAATTCCAACCCACAGGTCAACCAGGTGCTCAAAAATTGATAAAAAGACTTTCAAACAGCTATTATAGTTATCGTCCATGGTGTATAAACAATTAATATAGAAATACGTGAAAAGATGGAAGCCAAGAGAAATAAAACCATTAAAAAAAGAACCATGCCAAAATTTTAGACATGAACATCACAGTAATTGAAATTATGTGGGCTCAATAGCAGAATGGAAAGACAGAGTTTAAGAGAGATTCATAGAAATTGTATGATCTGAAAAACAGAAGGAAACAATATTAAATAACAAAAACATTCTCATGGTAATGGGAAGCAATATGATAATCTCCAAAATTCATGCCATTGGGATTTCAGCAGGAGAAGAGAAAAATGTAATAATTTAGTTACATAAAAGTAAATAATGATTTGAATGACTGCAGATATCTCAGAAGAAACTGTAAAGACCAGAAGACAATAGAACAATGTATTTAAAGTGCTGAAAAAAATGTTAACCCAATATTCTCTATCCAGAGTAAATATGCATCATGAAAGAAACTAAAATAAAGATGTCATCAAATGAGGAAAATCTAAGAGAAACTATCACCAGCAGACCTGAAAAAAGGAAATTTTTAAGTTCTGATTGAAAAGAGCTTACTGCAGTGGAAAATTTAAAGGTTGATGGTGCAGATTAAGTAAGTGCAAATGTAAACACATGGTTAAAAATAGACTAATTTTTACTTTTAAGTGAATAATATTGTCTGGTGCAGTTTCCATGTATGAATATGTAATATATATATGACAGGAGAGGACAAAGTGCACTATAATTGTTAGATTTTTGTATTTCACTTGAAAAGGCAAGATATTAACTCCAAGTAGATTTGAAAAGATTAGGCATGTATTTTGTAATATCTACAGCAGTGATTGTTGGTCAGGGGTGATTTTGCTCTAGAGCGAACATTTGTATTTCCACCTTCATCTAGCAGGGAGAGAAAAGAGATACTGCTAAACATCCTAAAATTCTTAAGATAACGAAGTTTTTGTGACCAAAAATGACAATACTAAATTTGAGGTTGCTCTTGTGCAGTCCTTAAAAAATAAATAAATAAATAAAGCCAAAACCAATAGATTAATTAAAATTATTCAAATCCAAATGTAGGCAGTAAGGGGATACACAAAGTAGAAACAAGCAATCAAAAAATACAGATGGGATTTATGGAAAACAAATCATAAATGTTAGGCCTAAATCCAAACATATCATTAATTACATTGAATGCAAAAGATATGAACATACCAGGGGAAGACAAAGATAATGAAATCAATAAAAAAGCAAAATCCCATTATTTGCAGTTCATAAAATCCACTTTAAATATAAATAGATAGGTCACAATTTAAAAGATGGTAAATATTTATCATCCAAACCCTTTAAAGAAAACTTGAATGGCTATATTGCTATAAGGCAAAGTAGAAATCAGAACAATGAATATTGCCAAAAATAAAGAGGGATAATTTATCACAATAACAGAGAAAGTTCACCAAGAATACAGCTATGAATGCATAAGCACTTAATAGCTAAGCTTCTCAATATATGAATAAAACTGACAGACTATTAAATGACAAATAGCCAAAACCACAATTATATTTTGAGATTGCAAGATTTCTCTCCTAGTACACATAGAACAAGTAGAGAGGAAGACAGTAACCAAAATGTGTGCAATGCAGTTAAAATATTTATTAGAATAAAGTTTTAATTATTAAATACTATTAGAAAAGTCAATGCCATCAGAAGTATAAATTATTTTTATTTAACATCTTTTCTTGGTTTAAACACCACCATGAGAAATAATTGTTTGGTTCACTGCTATATCTTTTATCCTCAGATAATTACATGGCACATAATATCTGCTCATTAAATAATTATTGAGTAATACCTAAATTAATGAATTAATGATGCCATTTGTTACATTTGCTTATTCATATTAATGAAAAATAGTTTCTGATTCTTTGAAATTTTCCACAAGTTGGAAAGATACCCAGTTCTTACACCAGCAGTGTAAATAACTCACTTTAGCTCCCATATTCCTTCTCCATGTAGTCTCCACACTATATCCTCCTCACCAGTTGTAAAGTAAAAGCCACATGGAATTACCACACATTTTTCATTTTGGAAACATCCTATCACCCCTTTCCCTCCGGTTATGGGGATGGTACAAATCCATTATAGAATTACTCTGATTATTGTCAGGATTATCTACTTCAAAATTACTGCATACAATAGCCACAATCAGAAGGATATTTTTATTCGGTTAATCTTATAATATAAAATAATAAATATGTTTATAAAGGCATTAAATAACTACATGCACAGGGAAGTAATGAAACAAATAACCTAATCTTAAGTGCTTAAATGTGCTTTATTTTATTTTATTTCTATAATATAAAACACTTTGTAATCATTAATTTTTGATGTATGCTTATTTTATCAATTTATAAGAAAGTGTATATAAGTTCCACTTACAGAGGTGGTAAGTGGAAGAATTGAGATCCTAATTCCAGGTCTGGTTGATTCCAAAATCGAAGCAATTTCTATTATAGCATCCTAGGAAATTGAGAATAAGAAAGATAGTGCTGAAAATCTTCAGTTAATTTTTGTCATGAATAATTGAATAACACATTCTCAGATTTGTTTGGTCCTTACACCATAGATAATAGGGTTCAGCATAGGAAGAACCAATAAGTACATGTTGGCAAGCAGGATATGGGTGTGACGTGGAATATGCCTACTAAAACAGTGAGTGAGGAAAGAAAAAAGTGCAGGGATGTAGAAAGTGAGGATGACACAAACATGAGATCCACAAGTGCTGAGGGTCTTCAGCCTAGCATCTTTAGAAGGGAGACTAAATACAGTATGGAGTATCTGTACATAGGACAGAAAGATGCATGTCACATCAGTTTCAACAATCAAAATAATGACTGCCAAACTATAAAGATGGTTAATGGAAATACCAGCACAAGCCAATTTCACCACAGCCATGTGCTCACAATATGTGTGGAGTACCACATTAGTCTGACGTTAGTCTGGCAATATGGCCATCTCTTTACCAGGAAGGGATGTGGAAACATCAGCACTAACCCCCGCAGAAGTGCCACTATGCCAACTTGGCCCACCACAGCACTTGTAAGAATGGATGAGTGTCTCAAAGGATTGCAGATTGCCACATACTGATCCAGTGCCATGGCCACAAGAAGCCCTGATTCCACCCCAGAGAAAGCATGAATGAAAAACTTGAGTGAGGCAGGCATGAAATTTGATCTGATGATAAATGAACCAGAAGATACCCAACATCTTGGGAAGGGTAGAGGTTGACAAGATGAGGTCTGTGATGGCTAACATGGAAAGAAAATAGAACATGGGTTCATGGAGAACAGTCTCTGTTTTGATGAGAAAAAGGATAAAGAGTTCGCAGTGAGGGCAACAAAATACATTGAGCAGAAAGGGATGGATATCCAAATATGTAAGTCTTCTAGACCAGGAATGCCCATCAGAATGAAGGTGCTGGGATTGGCCAATGAAGTGGCATTCAAGTCAAGCATGGTGATACTTACTACATGCAGAGATCCTTCTTCACTTTCTCCATTTGCTCTTGTAATATTTCAGAATGAAGTCAAATGTGCCCACACTCTGATTAATCTGCAATAGAATTATTGTAAAAACACAATCAGAATTTATTCATTTTTATGTCCTCCTCTATAGGCTTCTTAGAAATTAAACTATTGCATCCCTTGGTGTCAGCTATTAATCTAATTAAGGGCTGTTTGGAGAGTAGAATATCTTCTCTGCTGTCAACCCTGCCTTAGGCTCATAAACTCTAGAATATTTTGACTGATGATACTTGTTTTCATCATACCCTTGATAACCAGGATGAGTAAAGTTCCCGATAAGTAGAGGAGGTTAATCACATCTTAACAAAGTGATGGTGGTGGTGCAGGAGGAATCTACATTATTTTCCCTAAAAATTCTTCCTCCAAATCATTTTGAAGACTTATTATATGACATAAATACTCAGTAGGTAAACTTTTAAGTAACTCATAAACTAATAATAAGTTTTTCAGATTTCTATGCTTTTTAAATTATAGTACCTTAGAATTTTTCCTCCATGACAAATTTTTGAGCATTGAAAAAACAAAACAACAAAAAACAAATGCAGTACTTAACCATCTTCAAAACTGACTGACCATGGAAGCCTTGACTTATCTTTAGAAGGACCGGATTTCCTGCTTCTGTTGTCTGCTCTCGGTCAATTTCAACCATAGCTGAATATCATACATTCACATTAATTCTGAATATTTATCCCTTATCTTCAGGAAACTCCTCCTTACCTCAGATGCTTTAGTCCTCTCGTCATTGCCTTCCTCTCCCTTTAGTCTGGGGCAGATACAAATGAACTAGCTGTACTTTCTTCAAGATTATGTATGTTGTGCTGAATCAATGCCATAAAATCCAGATTTGAATCACTCTCTGTATGGCAGGCTCATAGCAAGTTTTATAGCCCCACTTGGTGCAGTCCCAGGGACCCAAACTCTACTAGAGTTATTCTTCCATCTTCTGGGAATTGTGGGTGGTGTCTGAGGGAATAAGAATTTTCTGTATCACATGATGTCAGGTAGTATTGAAAGTTAGTTTGAGAGACACTGAAGGAACTTTATCAAAGAAACCATTTTCCCCAAGTTTCTTGCCTCTGATGACCACATTAGTTCAGTTCAAATCAAGGGTGTAGTCAAGTAGGAGACTTAGATGAGGAACACATCAATAAAGCACAAAACTGGATCCCTGCTGTACTGTCAGACTTAACATACAATCACATTGTTACTCACAAGCAAACGTACATATACCTCATGATGCAACGATAAACAAAATATATATAGAAATAGAGACATAGGCATAGAGATAGATATAAATATAAACATAAACATCTAAGAACAGCAAAATAATTTGATACACACTATGGCGACATATACATATTAATATATTTGTAATATCTATATGAACATGTATGTATTATATAAAGGATATATAAACATATATATACATATTCTTGTATACATATATACATATATGCAGTCTTATATACACACAAACGTGTATTACATATTTGTATATATGTATATGTATGTGCACATACATGCATATTCATATCTATTTCTACCTTCATGAGAAGCATGGTGATATTATATAGTCTCCATACAATAAAGATATATACATGTATGTCTGAAATGTATCAATTTTATATTCAATAAATATTTATAAAATTATGTTTTAACAATTATTAAGCATTGAAAAATACAAATAATCATGTGAAAATACATAGAATATTGATCCAAAAGCCTAAAGGAAAGTAAATGAAAATTACTTGAGATGAGAATGAGCTTAACTGTCTTAAGGGATAGAAAGAAGGAATGTCTAGCTGGTGCCTTTTAAATAAATAAAAATAGAGAAAGGATTTTAATCATAAATTCATCCAGAGGTCTTTAAAAAGTAGTTTAGGATTTTGCTTGTATTTTAAATAAATGGGAAAACAGATTAGAGTTTTAAAGAGAGGATGGAGGTGATTTGAATGGCACTTTAGACTTAAAATAGGATGGAAAGAGATGATTTCATATCATTACATAATTTAGATCGAAACATCAAAGCTGAGGACAATGTTTGATAATTACCTGCACACTCCAAAAAGAACAAAAATGCATAAAACTCCATCTGTTTCAAATAGGTCATGAAGTTATCAGATGATATTGGCACATTCATCCCTCAAGTTAGGTGTGCAGAGCCTGAGGTGGACTGATGCTGATGGGGATGTTACTTTCAGGTCAAGAAGAACTGGATCTAATCCCATGCTTCCTGGTTATACTGGTCATATGATTTATTATTTAAAAAAAAGACACATCTGAGAGTAAAGTGGATGTTTTTATTATGCAGAGAAAATGATACTTGTGATCCATTAAGACAAGTTGGTCAAAGCTAAGAGTTTGATCACACGAATGTTTATTTCAAAAATTGATAGGGACTGTTAAAAATCTAGAGCATTTTCTGTTTCAGATGCCCTAAAACCATGACATGTAAATTAAATGCAACTGTCTAGAATAACAAAGGAACAGGAAGATCAAATGAAGTCTCTCAGAAGGAAAAGTGTTCTTAATTTTGGCAAATTTTCTTCATAATTTATTTTTTAAAGAACATCAAAGAAAAGCTCTTAGAAAACCCAAGTGTAATTATGAATGTATAAATTATTATAAAATGCATATTTTTATATTTCTATTATAGCAATAAATTTTCTACATTATAGTTCATAAAAATTCAAAAATTTAAATATATCTCCATGAAAATTGTGCTTGGAAATTGTACATAAACATTTAAAACATTAAATCTGATGTAGAACAAGTTAAATTTATGGAAATAATCACAAATTTCTCATTACTTCTAATTTAATTGGAAGTTTATATATATTCAATATGGAACGTCTTCTCTGATATTTCAATTTTATTTTCATCAACATAATTTTATATAAGAAATAGAATTTTCAGTTGATTTTGAACTATTCCATTTGTATCTCCAAGATTTTCTAGTGTACCATACAGTTTTATTTGTACCTGAATAAGCACATGGCATGAACAAGCCTGGCATACATATACCAATTTATGTAACGATAATAAAAATATTAATGATAATAATGAAATAATAGATTAAATGTTTTGGGACACTCTCATATACCTATACAGTGATACAAGATTTGCACATAGTATCTCATTTATATTTTTTCTTCTTTATTTTCTTATAACTGTTACATTAAAAAAATGAGGTCCCCATATACCCTACCCCCCACCCCTACCCCACTTCTCCCACATCAACAACCTCTTCCATCATCGTGGCACATTCAGTGTACCTGGTGAGTACATTTTGGAGCACTGCTCCACCACATGGACAGTGGTCTACATTGTAGTCTACACTCTCCCCCATTCCACCCAGTGGGCCATGGCAGGACCCACAATGTCCAGCATTTTATTCTCACTTTGTGAGCCAAGTGCTATTATGATCCCTTCTTTACAGGTAAAGATAGATATTAGGTAATATAACCAAAGTTATACAGGTAGAAAAAGTTGGATACAAGGTTTGGACCAAGATCTGCTGTATCTGACATTTTTGCACTTAATTTTATGCTACATTATTTAAAAATAAATTCCTATTTCCCATATCTAGACTATGGAATGCAAGTTTCATATTTTATTGAGAAATATCCTTGAAGAGAGTTTACAGAATTGGAAGAAATGTTCTTTGGATATATTAATATCTTCCCCATGGAAAAAATGTTGAAAATGTTCTTCCCCAGTGCAAATTATTCAGGAAGGTGTGTTTAAGAGAAATACTCATAAAGATTTAATGTGTTTAGTTCTTATTGGGCAAATGGAAGGAAATGCTTTGCTTGCAGTTGTAGATACGCTTTCTTATTTGGGGATGGTGATTGTCAATCACCAACATTTTATTAGCTGTCCTGGGCTAATCTGATGAGCTAGAGAGAAGGTGTTAGCTGCAAATCTCCTGAGATTACAAAGTGTAAACGGTAGTGTTAAACTATAGACCTTGGTTAGTAGGAATGCTCCGGTATTTGTTCAACAATTGAAAAATTGTACCACACTAATGTAAGAAGTTATTATTATGGGAAAATGTAGGAGGGGGAGGGGAGTATATGGGAATTCACTATACTTTTGATGTAACTTTTCTGTAATCTAAAGCTTCTTTAAAATTAAAGTTTACTATATGCAAAAAAGAAAAAGGGAAATTAGTTACAATAGACAAATAATAAAAAAGATTTAGTGTGACTGGGAAATTGTAAAAGAGATTCTTTCCCCAGTTGGAGATTTGCTGAGCTGCAGATATTGAAAATTGCATACTGTTGTGACCAGGAACATCTCACTTCACAATTCATAAGATAATAATTATTTGGAAAATGAGCAATTTCAGGTACATTAAAGAGCACTAAATCAATAACATTTTACTTCTTATTTTTCAATCTTCCTTCCTATTAACCCAATCGTGAAGAAAATATTAATAAGCTGAATGGAAGAAATGTGTGAAAAACAGGAGAAATAAAGAAGAAAAGAGATGATGCACTCCCTTCCATAAATCTGACCACTGAATTTGAGGAAAGATGCCACTATTAATTTAGTTTGGACTAAAATTGTAATATTGGAAAATATTTGTGTTAGTAATTTCCCCAGAGTGTTTACAAACATAAGTTTATTTTCATTGAATGAATACATTTAAAAATGTACAGAAATGATGCAGAAATGTCTAGTTTCTTAACGTTTATTAAGACCAATCAACCAATCACCTGCTAAAGTATAAAGAACCACTTTACAGTAAGTAGGTAGCAACATAGGCTATTCATGATTGATGATGAGTTCAGCCAAATATTAACCACATGAAAAATTATTGAGCATAATGTTAAAAGTCCACATGAGTAAGAGTCTATAGAAACAAAAAATAATTATTATAGTTTGTCAAAAATTTCTGATATTGGAATCATCAGAAACAATATAAAATAGCTATGTTTGGAAGATTAATAAAAATAAAATAATAAATTAGAAGACTCAGCCTGTAACCAGAAGCTACACAAATGCTTGCAAATGTAAAAATGGGTAACAATAAAAATAGTGACAAAGTTTCTAGAAATTAAAAATATTAATATGGTAATTAAAATCTAATAGATGGGATGAACTATTTGTTATAATCAGAAAATGAGTATTATGAAAAATAAAAATGAAGTAATTTTAACATTGCAGTAGAGAAAAATAAGATCATAAATTTTGGATAAAATAAAATACATTATATCTGAATAAGAACTTGCAACAAATGACCAATGGAATTCCAGAATTGATAAAAGAAGATATTAAAAGCAGAGAGTGAAACACTACATTGCCAAAATAAGAATATAAATTATTATTGAAAGCAGAGTTCTTAATGTTTACAATATGATCCAGAAGAGAGTAAAATGATATCATCACAGGCAATAGCATATACCAACATAGAATTGTGTATAAAGCCAATTATCATTGATAGACAGAAATCTTAAACAAAATATTGTCAAATAAATCTAATTATAAATAATATATGGCATTAAATCCAATTTTGCTTTACTCCACAGATGCAAATTTGATTTAACACTGATATTCAGTGAATATGATAGAAAGGGAAAAAAAGAACATATAACCACTTGAATATATGCAGAAAGATTTAAATAAAATCTAGTAGCCATTCATGATTAAATTTTTTTTAATTAGCATAGGTAGTAGATAAGTACACAGGAGGATTTCCTTAATCTAAGAATGTACATTCAAAACATAAATATATAAACCTCAAACAAGTGTCACACAGAATGGCAAAATGTTAACAACTTTACCCCAAGATTCCTAAAAGACATTCAATAAGAAATAATAGAACCATTAAAAAGCAACAATATTTAGAAATTACGTGTCAGTGTAGGGATTTCAAAATAGACCAATTTAAAAATAGAATTTAAAGAAACCTACATATGATTTATAAGAATGCAGGTACAGAATGGAGTTTTGAACAAAACATTGTACGCTGTTAGATATCATATTTATGCCAACCTATATTACACCTTCTCTCCAAAACAATCAATTTCATATTGAATGTAAAATTAATTTAAAAATATATAGACTTTAGAAGAAAGAAATAGGAAAATAAGTTCACTTAAAATAGGCTATGATTTCTAAATAAGACCCCAAAAATTATTAAAAGGGAAAAATAGAATTTGGGCAATGTTAAAATTAAGAATTTCTGCTCATAAATATCACTAGTATTAGGGTGAAAGAAAACCATGGAGTAAAATAATCCATTCTCAATAATATAATCAGATCAGATTAGGTGGACAATACAACCAATAAAAAGAAGCTGTAACTAACTCCCATTATAAACACTGATATATTTGGATTTCTACAACTTTATTCTGTTTTCTGGTTATCCCACCTGTCTATATTCTACATCTTTGCCCTTTTTTCTCTTATTTTTGGATAAATTTTGCTTCTTTAATTCTATCTTCATATGGAAGATTAAATGTCTAGGAGTGATGTATATCCATGTGTCACAATATAAATGAACATACACATCATCTGTCAACTTTTTACAATACAGATCTATAATTCAGTGGTACTTAGATGAGGCCTGTGATTCTGCATATCTAGTAAGGTCTGAAGTGATGCTGATTTTGCTAGTTCAAAGAACACACTTTGTATAACAGTATTCAGATAATTTATTAAAATGAGACAGCAAAATCTTCACTCATCACAAGATAGTAAAACATACAAGATATGAAATTAAGTACAGACATATTGATATATGCAAAAAAATAAGGAGCCTTACTATGTCCCAGGGTACATGAGAGTTTTATATGCAGCAAATGTTTTTTTTTAATTCAATAGAATAAAGCTAGTTTATTTAATTCGTGTTGTCTAATAATTGGTTATTCATCTAGAACAAAAAGAATTATAGCTCCATGCATATTAAACATAAGAGCCAGACTGAATATAATAAAAATTTTAAAATATAAAAAGGAACAAATATTCTAGTATACATAATATTCTATATTGCTGAATATGGAATATATAAAATAATTTCTCATACATATATTTTCTATCTGCTTCGGTAACTAGCTAGCTAATTATCAATCAACTAAAGATCATACATGGAAAGTTTCAGAGGAAATAACTTGGCTATAATTAATTTACCAAAAATTTACAGCAAAATATAAGATAAATAAAAAATAAGATTTGAAGAATAGACACCTTGAAGAGGATATGGTACCAGGAGACATATAACCCTCAATATTCAAATAACATTGATGCATTGAACAGAAAACAATTCAAATAAATGGAAAAAAATGTGGAAGTGTATCTACAAATAATTTAATAAAGAGCAATCCTGAATGGCCTGTAAATACATATGGGGGTACTTTTAAGGAAAATGCAAATGAAAATTGAATATCATTTTTACATGTTTAAGAGGAAAATTCTTAAGAAACACAGTAATATTGTTCTTTAGAATACAGTGTATTCTTTCACATTGTTTGTGGAGATGTATTCTTATTTAAAATTCTCAAGTGATTTGGCAGTACCAATTTTAAAAGCATCAAAATGCACATACCACTCAACTGAATGATCCAATAATTCAGAATTCCGCCATAAAAGTAGAAGGAGAAAATATGTAAGAGTAGTTAGTGTATCAATATTTAATAGCATAAGTAAAAACATAAATTGAATGCTTATAAACGGAGAATTTAGTTGATTAAGTTACAATATGTCCTTGTCATGTAACACTTTATGACAATCAAGGGGATTAATTAGATATTATGTTATCCATTGACATAAAATAAAATTTTATTAAGTGCATACTATCCCATTTTAAATATATATTATATTTCATTAACTTTTAAAATTAGCTACTTAGTCTTGACTCTAATATTGTATGTCAATTATAAAATAGTAAAATGAAAGGTATTAAAGGATACCTAAGTGTTTCACATTGATTAGCTATAGAGAGGCTTTTGTGAATATGTACAGAAAGGAGAATATCTAGTGTAAAACTCAGTAAGTATAGAACTTCACATTCATGGGAAATTTTATCATTTATGTATGCCTGTAAGTTTGATGTATAAATAGTTTTATGACAGTAAGACTAATAAAATATCCATTGTTTCTTGTCAGAATAATATTTTTACTTTTTCTTTTTATCCTTTCTACATTGTTTAATTTTTCATTAAATAAGGAAATATAACAACATACAATCAAAAAAATTATAGTCCTAGTCATTGTGAAAAAAGTAAGATGATCTGTTTCATATAAAGCCAGTGTGAAAACAGATGTAACATTTCCCTTAAAAATTAGGACCCTAGATTTAAATGGTTATTTTGAAAAATATTCTTACGAAATGGAAAATTTGTAGGCAGGTATTCAGGTAACCCCCACAATTTTTTATTCCATTTCTTTGACTTTGTTTTATAATTATTCTCCACATTAAAAATTTATAAGGGATGAATTATTCCTGAAGCAAAATATTTACTAAGTTCTACAAGTGACTACTTTGTATATACTAACATAAAACCTCTACATTAGTTATACAAAATCAATTATTTTAAAAATTAAAAAAAACAATATGATAAGCTAAGCCTCAGTTATGGCCCCATTTTCTTGACAATGGAAAAATAATTCTGATTTTAGTTACAAAAATGCTTTACCCCTGATTATTCTCCTAAATTGAATTCCTTGATTAGTAACTGCTAGAAAGAGAACAAATCCTTCATCTCTATTAAAATGTCTATGTCTGTGTTGAGAAATGATGAAATGAATGAACTTTTTTTCAACAATACTTAATGAGTATCTGATTGTCCAGAAACATAATTTAGTTGTTAGGTACACAATAATTAAGAAATTAGCTTGTACTTTAAAACAGTAACGTCACTTATAAATATTTCCTATTTCCTATTTGATAAATCTATTCTATTCCATGTATTTATCAAACTTCTTGAGTAAATATAAGCCCAATTCTTATCTGAAAATTCTGTCTTCTTAGATAACATTGAATTATTTCTCTTTCAACAATGGCATGGTTTCATGGAATAATCTATCTTCCTGGAGGGGCTGTATAATTTTAATTATTGACTCAAGTATGTTTATTTTTTGAAGATTTTAAGAAACCTTTCCCAGATATTTTTTTTTTTTTTTTTTGCCAAATAGTATGATTTTATTTTATTTTATTTTTTTTAATTTTTTTATTTTTTATTGACTTTGTAATAATATTACATTAAAAATATATATGTGAGGTCCCATTCAACCCCACCCCCCCACCCCCCCTCTCCCCCCCCCCCCAACAACACTCGTTCCCATCATCATGACACATCCATTGGATTTGGTAAGTACATCTTTGGGCACCTCTGCACCTCATATACATTGGTTCACATCATGGCCCATACTCTCCTCTATTCCATCATGTAGGCCCTGTGAGGATTTACAATGTCCGGTGATTACCTCTGAAGCACCATCCAGGGTAGCTCCATGTCCCGAAGATGCCTCCACCTCTCATCTCTTCCTGCCTTTCCCCATACCCTTTGTCCATTATGTCCACTTTTCCCAATCCAATGCCACCTCTTCTATGTGGACACTGGATTGGTTGTGTCCATTGCACCTTTATGTCAAGAGGAGGCTCAGATTCCACCTGGATGCTGGATGCAATCCTCCCATTTTCAGTTGTAATCACTCTAGGCTCCATGGTGTGGTGGTTGTCCTTCTTCACCTCCATCTTAGCTGAGTGTGGTAAGTCCAATAAATCAGATTGTAGGTGCTGGAGTCTGTTGAGGCTCAGGATCTGGCTATCACATTGTCAGTCCAGAGATTCAAATCCCCTAAATATATCTTAAACCCCAACATTAACTGCACCTCCAGCACATTAGCATGAAAGTCTTATGAAAGGAGATCCCATCTGAGTCCAGATTCATCACACATAAACACCATTTCCAAAGAGGGGCCACCCAGATATTTTTGGATTTGACACCATAGATGATGGGGTTCAACATGGTGTTGAATAAAGGTGAGGGATAAGAATAAAGATATTGGCTATAAAGATATGAATGTGTGGAGCAAAACTATTCCAAATTTGTGTGTAATAAAGGAGAAAAAGGCAGGTGTATAGAACACTAAAATGGCCCAAACATAGGAACCACACATGTTCAAAGTCTTAACTCTAGCAGTCTTTGATGGGGGAAGAAACACAGCATGAAGAATGAAAACATAAGAGCAAATGCTCAAAATGAAGACCAGTCCACCAGTAAGGAAGGCCAGAATTAAGCTATGCCATCTGTGGATTCTAGTATTGGCACAAGCCAGTTTGATCAAAGCCATAAATTTGCAGTAGGTATGAGCAATAACATTTGTTTTGCAGTAGGGAGCCTCAACAGTAAAAAAGGATGAGGAGTCAGCAGAATAACTCTACATAGATCAATGGCCAAACTCAAAGTCATGTGTCAAGATGGTAGAGTACTGCAGAGGGTTGCAGATGGTGACATAATGGTCAAAAGCCATGGCCAACAGGAATCCCGACTCCATGGTGGACAGAGAATAGGTGAAGAATATCTGAATGAGGCAAGATTTAAAGTTGATTTCTGTCATTGAATCAGAAGACGCTGAGGATTTTAGGAAGTGTGGTAGTGCTAAGTATTAGATCATTCAAAGAGAGCATGCTGAGGAAGAGATACATGGGTTGATACAGACTGGTGTCTGTCTTGATGATGAAAATAAGAGCACAATTCCCTATCAGAGCAAGAAGGTAGACAAGGCAGAAGGGTATGGATATCCAGATGTGCACCTCTTCCAGCCCTGGGATTCCAAGGAGGAGGAAGGTTGTTCGGTGGAAATTAGTTCTGTTTTTTGTTCGCATTTTCAGTTACTAACCAACTCTATTCTGAGTATTGTCAAAGACATTTTCAACAGGTAAATTAAATCATAAGTATACTCTTCTTTTGCACCTAGAATGTTTGGGGGCAGTCTAATGGCATATTGGTGGTAGGAAACTTGGTTGAAGATTAAGATATGGGTGGGAAGAAGGGGCAGAATTGTCAGTAATAGTTTCTACAATATCAAAAATCAAAAAAGGAAATAGATGGTAGACTCTATCTTCAGAGAAAAAAGAACAGTACCTAAATTGAGATCTATTGTTTGATATCTTTCATATATGAACAATGGTGTTGATAATACAGCTTCTGCTTATTTTTGCTTATATTTTCATTAAATGAATGAGAGCCAGAAAATGTATTCCTCTGGTTCTGTCACAAAATCATATATTCCCCTATGTAACTCATTTTGCTCTCTTCATTCAAAAAGTTTACATTTCCATGTAAAGTCATTATGAAAGTCACATGAATATTCTAGATTAAACGAGCTTATCATACGTGGCGCAAGTCCATTTATGAGAATATTTTCAGATTTGTAAAGAAAGACAAATCTTGGACCATTAATGCAGGACTTGAGTTTTAGTTTTAGTCTCAGTATATTGCGATCAGTTTACAAAGCACACACCAAACAACAAGATATCTCTCTAAAATAAGCCATCTAAAGGAGTGGCCAGAGGTACACTATTTCAGAGTCTAAATAATTTCCTTCATTATTTTTCTTAGTCTAAATGTTTTTAAATCCTCAAAAGTACCTGGCATGTACAAGTAAGCCCTGAAAAATGCTTATCATATAAAATACTTCTATTATTGTTGATAAAGAGCTTCCATTTTGAATTCACCAAGTACTGCCTTTGTTTTAGCCACCACTATCTATTTTGGGAACTCTGTTGACTGCACTCCAATGTAGACACTCAATTTTTCAAGACTAGCACAACAGAAAACCTCCCTGATCATGCATTTTCCCCATGACTGGAGACAATTTGTTTGATAACCACGATGCCCAGATTGCTAAGAAAATTCAATTCCTCTCCTCCCTACCTCTCAGTAGAAATGCCATTGTCTCACATAGTCTTCCCACCTCTTCATATGGCTGATCCCTTTTGCTTGGGTGGCACTCATCTCTCTGAATGCTATAAAGCAGACTAGTTTGCTCCCACTACTTGTCTTGATGCCAAAAACTGTCAGGAATGTTCTGCAAAACTAATGTCTCATGAGAATGACTTTAAATATTCATGAATGGCAGTTTCTTTCACTGTTCCTCAGGAGCATTCTCACTGACATTGTACATCACGACATTGGATATTTTTATGGTCACTAGAGCTCCATCTATATAGAGCAACAATTAAATAATCTATGGGAATTAGGATAACAATTATAAATATTTTATTGTACTTCTTTGGGAATAAGTGCACCCTGATTACATAAGGAAAATATGGGCTGCATAGCCCAAGCTCTATTAAAATGCAAATATTCAATTTTTTAAAAATATTATGGGTCAATGTGGATTTGAGCATTTTCAATAAAATATCAACAAATTCAGTATCTGCAACAAAATTACATGACATATTAGTTAAATTTATTATTTTACCACATATTGGATAACGTATATCAGCCTACCTAATGCTATTTATCTTTAAAAAAAAGTATGATAGACCAAGAGGTTGATGAAAGACATTCTAGGGTGACTTTCCTAAACAGAAACTTTAAACAACTAGTAAAACTGGAATAGTCTTCTGCCTCAAGATTCTGCAAATTGATTTAAGGGTTGCAGTAACTGGGCAATTGCCAAATCAATAAAATGCCACTTTAAAATACAGAGAAGGAACTAAAGGATATCAGGAAAACAATGAAATAACAATATGAGAATATCAAAAACAGAGATTGGATCACCCCTCATGTGTTGAATCTCTGATATCATTTACTGAACAAATCATTTGTCATACAATATTCTTACAGAATCTTTGAGATATTTCTGTTTCATACATGAGGAAACTGAACTTTCAGACTATTAAGTAGCTTGCTCATAATCAAGTACATAGTTCTTAAGGGAGAACAGATATGTTTAAAAGAAATATTCTCTCATTATTGAGCAGCAGACTATCATAAATTAAAGAAAAAATCAATTGAAGTTGCTTATTTTCTATACCACCTCTTTCCACAGACCAAAGGTTGTTACTCTCATAGTGACGTTGCGACATCTTTCTATGAATTAACCACCTATTTCTAATGTGTAAGGTAAGGTAAAGAAGAAAATAGGTAAGTTAGAACACTAATTCATGAAAATCGTATTAGAAGAAGTGTTAATAGCATGCAAAAGTTCTAGCCTGTCCTAACATATTTGTTAATTTCTTCTTTTCCTTAAATTTTGGCCTCTAGACAGGGAGACTAAAGAAATCTGAATTTTCTTGAGCAAAATGGCATTTCTTTCTGGTGTGGGCAAATGGGATCAAGGATTTTGGTGTGAAAAATACCTCCCTATGCTTATGACACCATCTCAGAGGTCCCACTAATTAACACAATGCAGTGAATAAAGTGCAAGATGGAGGGAAAAAAAAACATTCCCTCTGCTCACTCTTAGCCACTGTAATCCTCAATTTACTCAACTCTGAAATCAGGATGATCATAGCACCAACCTCAAAGTGACACTGCAAATATTAAATATGAAATTTTAATGGATGATGGTGATTTGTTTTCTGGAAAAAACCAACAAATTCTCCTGAATGTTTCCCAAACTCAAGTGTTAGAATCAAACAGGTTTAAACAGCGTAGAGAGAATTCAGCATCTTAAGAAGGAAAGATGTACTGATAGATAGTTCCTCTCTGATACATTATTTAACTTATTGCAGTGTGGTGCGCATGAGGAGAAGCATGGAAAAAATACAATTGGTGTGACCTATAGACTGTGGTTAACAGCAATACTGTAATATTCGTGCATCAATGTGAAAGATGTACTCTATTGATATTAGGGACATATGGAAAGAGTGTGCTAAATGTACACTATGGGCCATGGTTGATGGTAATAGCTTGATAATACTATCCTATAATCTGTAACATATATTCCACCATGGTGTAGTGTGTTGATGAAGGAGTTTTTTATGGGAATTTTACCCATGTGCAAGATTTTTTCATAAGAAGTTCACAACTTCTGCAATAGAAATATAATTAAAAAATAATAAGGTGTGTTGGGGGAAGAATACAACAAATGTCAGAGGTGGAATATAGTTAGTAATAGTTTTTTTCCCCTTCTCTTGCACAGTTTGTAACAAATTTTACTTCACAACAATTCAAGGTGTTAGAGGTAAGGTGATGTATGGGACCCCTATATGTTGTTATGCATGTTTATTTTGTAAGTTCACAACTTTTACTAAACACTTACTGTTTATGTATTTTCATGTATGAATGATATATCTCAATAAAAATTAACTTTAGAAAAGACTGAAAAAAAGAGTCTCAAGTTAATTGGAAATAAAGTAATAATCTGCTATTTTATCTCAAAGTATGTAAATTCTCTTCCATTATTTCTAAATAGCGCTGATGAAGACCACCAAAGAACATTGGCTTTCAAATTCAAAACTGCCCCTTAATTTTCCACCTTTGCGAGTACAAATGGGGTTATATCCCCTATAAAGGAGAACTTAATTCAGTCAACAAAGTAACAATCATCAGCCATCATAAAGTGTGATTATATTGCTGATCATTTTACATTTTTGTATTAGAACTCATATTTTATATATAGTAGCATTATCATGAGAATTAGCAGCTGTATTTTTATTATGAATAATTTCTTGTATAATTGATATTTATACATAAAAATGCCAAGATTTTAGAACCCAGCTGGCACTGTAACTAAATCTTCAATATGCTCTTCTATGTTTCTATCGAGGTGACTGTTTCAGGGTTTTGAGGTATGTGATAAGACAAAGGAATTCCACAGGCATGAAACTTTTGCATCATTTTGTTCACTGCTGAAAGTTCCTTCTAGTCAGAAGTAATATTGTCTAATTGTGAATGAGGGATTATGTAATCTGATAATGGAGATTTTGGTAGAATCGTTCTGAGAAGAAATGTCAAATCCATATCCAATATGTCATATTCTAGACAGAATAAAACATATCTCCTATTATAATAAAAATGATTAAACTCTATTTGCTTGCCATCATACCTGACTCATTCACTTTGTAAAGGTGTATTATAAAGTGTTCAGGTTTGGTATCTGCTTAGTTACTGCAGTAGAGTTATCTAGATCAGACTTGGTCAGTGAAGGTCAGTGTTGTTGAGCCAATACACAACCTCCATCCTTTTTTCCATGAGCCCATTAAGCAATGATTGGAGAGGCGGTGGGAGGGGGGGATTTGACCAATAACCACAAGAGGGCTTATCATTTGCACCTGTAGTGATTGCCCTTAGGTAAACATTTACATGGGGTACAATTATTCTGACATTGTATCTATTCTGTAAGGGCCATCCCAGGTCTAATCTGATGACTGAATCCCTTATAACAAATTTTTGGGGTTTGTTTGTTTAGTTGTCTTGGTTGATTTTCAGGAGTTCTTAAGTATAGTCCTTTGTCGACTATATATGCATTACAAACATTTTTTCCCAGTTTGTAGATTGTCCTTTTTATGTTCCTAATGACTTTGTTTCAACAAAGGTGAGTGTATCAACCGTCCCCTTAATTTTTTGGTGTTTGTTTTAAATCCTGCTTCCAAATTTTTCTTTTTCCTGAAGTGATGTCATGAAGATATTCTCTGGCAATAACTCATAAAAGTTTGGTATGCTTGCATATCACATTGATTCTGGAATCCACCGGAAATCCACCTTTGGTTGGTTCAAGATATATTGCAATGGTTTTAGAATTATTGCTGTTATTTATAATGAATTGCTTATCATTACTATTATTTAAAAATTATTGCTTTTGTTTTTCTTATAAGGTATAATGGGGTATTTCCTATAATATTAGTTTCTTCTCTTACTTTAAAAAAATAATTTCTTATACTTTGTTTTAATTTACCTTTCTCCATAAATGCATAATACAAAAAAAAAGTCATTAATTTTTATCTCATCTTTTCTAATATATTTATTTTAGGCTAACTCTACTGCTAACACTATTATATTTGTTTTGTTTCACAGAATCTATAAATAATTTTGTAAACTTTAGTTCAAATAGTTTAATCCTCACTATGATTTCTTCTTTGATGCATGGTTTATAAAAAAGGATATTCTCATTTTACAAATACATTGATGTCTTTTTATTGATCATATCTAGGTTAATTATGGCTTGGTCATGAATAAACTCTTCATAATTTGAATCCCTACAAATTTGTTTAGATTTCCCTTGAGGCCTAGATAGTATATGAGAATTTTTTATAAATATTCCATATGTTCTATTAAAGAATGAGCATTATAAGCCTAGTGGGATGTTTTATATTTGTTCTTTAGTCCATTCTTATGCTGATATTTAATCTTCTCTCTATTAAGTCAACATGTTTATTTACTTATTCAAGATCTCTGTGGCATGCTTTAATTTATATTAGATTATATGTATATGTTTAAATCTCCCCATTATTGCTTCATTTGTTCATTATTTTTTCCTGCATTTCAGATTTTCCATCTGGGATTAGTACATTTCTCTCTGTATTAAATTCTTCAGAATTTCATTTAGGAAAGGTCTGATGATGGCAGAATGAATTAGGTGTTTTGTTTTCTTATGAAAATATTTTTAGTTTGATCTACTTCTTGGGGTCTATTTTCTCTGGGTATAAAATTCTAGAAAGACAGCTATTTTCATTAGTACACAATGTCAACTTTTGTTTTTTTTAAGTTAACACTTCCATATTTTATTTATATCAACTAAAGTAGAAATGCATTTACAGAAAGTAAAATTATTCTAACACATCTTAAAATCAAACAAATAAGACAATTTTTCCGTATTATTTTAAATTCATTACTGTGAGAATTTTATTCATTAGTTACATTTTAAACACACAAAAAAAATTGCTACAAAGGGGAAAGTAGTGAGAGGGAGGGATTACAAAGGAATACCAGGAGACTTTGGGGGTGATTAATAACATTTACTTCCTTGATTGTGATTATGGTTTCATGGGTGTATATGTAAGTCAAACTTACCAAATTATATAATTTAAATATGTACTTTAAATGTATAGTATATTGTAAGTCAATGTACACTTCAATGAAGTGGTTAAAAAATAAGCAAACAAAAAATGAGCTGCAGAGATACTGAGTGTAAAGCAGTAAAAATTCTTTTTCGACCTCCAAGCCCAGGGGCCTATTCTGAGTCCCGCAGTTCCACATGGATTTCTGTACTATGGGCCCCCTTTCAAACAATATGGTCCAAACGCTATACCAGCTGCCCATAATTTAGCTAGCAATTTAAAATTATGCTTACTTAGCTTTAAGAGTTCTCAAACTGCTAAACATATCCCACATCACAATGCATGAAAGAACAATGTTAGTTAAATGTTGGTAAAAGGTAACCAAAGCAGAAAGAATCATATGAATATGAGGAATATGACAAAAAAATAATCTTTCTAAAAGTAATTTAGAAAAGTTTAAATGTAAATCCGTGGGAAGAAACCACATTTCCAAGTCCCTTTTAGTTTGCTTTCGAAAACATTTTACATGTAATAGATTTCATTAATCTATTAGCCAAAAGTGCAATCTAAGAGTTCCAAAGCCATTCAAATCAGTATTACTGACATAGCTTAATCAATGAGTGCTTTAGGTTCGCTTATGGCTACTTCTACCTTTAACTCTAGATGATTAGACTGAATTGTGACATATAATAAAAAGCCTATTTAAAAAGATTGTCTAGCAAGAAACATTTAATATTTTCTGCTAAAACTAATTCATCCTCAAAAATTAGTAGGGGTGAGTGCACTGTTGTTTTAATTTTCTCTCCACACCAGTCTCAGTGGTAACAAAAAAATCTGATTCCTACTGAAAGCTGGGTAATTGGAAACAGTAAAAACATAGAAGCATTCTGAGAAAACACATACACACACAAACCTTTATGATTAGAACAACCTGATAAAAAAAACCTAAAACACTTTTGCTCTTAGATTATATTCAGTAATTTACAATCAGAATATATTTATATATCTATCTATATCTATATATATATTTAAACATGGGAAAGGGAAGGGGGAAGTTAAAAACAAATGGGGAAAAACAAAGCTTGAAAAATAAAAATACAAATACACAGGGCCAAGAAATACTTGTCTAGTTAGCAGTAAGTCAAATGATTCTAAAAGTAATGCGCAAATCAAAATAGAGTGAAAATTCATCATGCTCGTGAAGCCTTTAATAATGAAAAGGTTGTTTTCCAGAGCTTTCTTTTTCAAAACTCAGTAATCAAAATCCTTAATGATGAAAGTAGATTCTGTTTAATGAGTAAAGTATATTGGGTTTAAAGAACAATACTTGAACTTTACAAAGAAAGACAATATTCTGAAAATTAAGTTTATTTCGATATTATAGATGGATCCAGGCAATGTGATTGTTTTTCTCCATGTGTAATTTATCAAAATAAGTTTGCCCACAAGTATGTTTTCCACCAACTCTGAAAGTCCTGGTCTGACAACAAACCCAAATAAAACACTTAAATTTTTAAGAAAGTGTGGCAAGTCCTTCCTGTAACATTACTGTTATACAAATGACAAAAGAGAAATTTATGTTTTAATGGGTGACTAGTACCACAGCAGAAATCAGGAAATTAGTACTTTAGCGCACTGTGCTACAGTTTTATCCAACATGCTACATATTCCTTTGCGGGGGGGAATGAGGGCACACAAAGTGGATTTAAGGATTTCCATTGTATGAAAACAATGTAACTTTGCAAGCAAAACAGTGTAGACTGCATTTTTTCTTATGACATAGTCATTTTAAGATGAAGCTTTGCAAAACAGTATACACAGTTTTTCATTATTAAATGAGAAAACCTCATTTGTTACATTGTCACATTGCTAACCAGAGGAATGCTGCAGTGTCGAAGAAAGTTAATGTTGGATTAACCTAAGTCCTCATTTCGACAACATTCATTTACAAAGAAGTAATGTTCAACACAGCCAAACGCAACATTCGTGGTTTTCTTCATATTGAAGTCTCCCTTCAAAATCATCTTCTAGTGGGGCATTTTACTAGGTAAATTATATTTCTTCATTTTTACAATTCACCCCCAAACTTAAGAGAGATGAGAGAGTGTCACACTAAAATTTCTAATGCTTTTAGGAAATCCTTCACACATCTGTCACTGCTACTTGTCTCTGTTCATTCTTCTGTAACTCTTCACTAATAACTTGAAATTCTTTCATTTAATCTTCAGCTAATGGAGCACATATTTCATTTTCACTGTTTTCCTGCCAGTGTCTCTCCTTTAACAACTTGTGTTCTGCCTCAATTGAGCTTGAAAGAACATCAGTTTGTGAAAGGTTGAAGACCGACTAATCTGTTGAAAAATCACCCAAGCATTGTAGAATGTCATTTTCATCAAAGTTTCGGTTTATATCCCCCTCTTGCTTAGTACTACTGCTGTTTTGCAAATTAAATGAGTCGTCATCTTTCTCTGAGCCACCGTGGCTTTCATCTTCATGTTCCCCTTCTATTCTGTCCCTTTTCAATGTTTTCAAAAATTCACTCCTCCCATCAGTGCACATCCATGTAAGTTAGGTTAGACAAGACTGTTGATTAAGTTTGTCAAAGGGTGAAGAATTTGAGAAGTTACATTCTTTCACTGAATTTGTTGATGAACTAACATTTTTGATAGTTGATTTTGAAGCGTTAAAGTTGCCAGTCATCCACATGTAAATTTATCATGCTAGAATTCACAATGAGTTGGGTTTGTGATTACGATTTCTAAGGAAAAGTTATTTTTTCCATCTTTTACTCAGTTCAAAGGCACACTTCATTTTTAATCCCTGAGCTGGGGAGTAGGTAGCCTTACCTATTATCTGTGTGACATGATGATCTAATAAAAGGTTCTCCCATTTATGGAAACCCTTTTGTGGTAGGCCTTGCAAAAGTAATTTTAAGTTAACCAGGTTTGTCAAATAACTTCCTGAGTTTTTATTTTCATTTATATTTTGCTGTGAAGTTTTTCATCTTTTTTTTTTATTTTGGGAGGATGTGGTTGATATATCTACCAGCATTTGAAAATGTTTCATAGGTATTACAGTCTATAATATAATTGGTGTTTAAGGTACTCATATGTGAAAAATGATTTTAAAAAAGCAAAACTTTACAACTTTATAAAAAGATAATACATGCAGTTTAAATTTCATGATAAAACGAAAAAATAGACTTTCAGTAGACCATAGGATCTCTTCCTTAATACACAGAAATCACAAAAATTTAATAAGAAAATGAATTACATGAGAAGAAAATAGGAAAATGTAGGGAATTGAAAATAAATGTTATTATTTTATATATCAGGTTGCCAATGATAAGTATAATAATGTACATTGTTGGGAGGCAGTCTTACATTTGCCTTTTGTGGAAATATAATTGCTGTAATAATTTGGAAGCAGTTTTGCAAAATATTCAGTATTTCTATTACCCCTACCTCTTGCCTCAGCAATGCCTTTTCTAGGAATTTAATCTAAATTCCAGAAATATAGAGACCAACACATGTAATAAAATGTTTCTGTAACATTGTCGGTAAGAAAATTTGAAAACTATTTACATATAAAATAATGGATAAATTCTTAAATAAAATACAATATATTCTTCATAATATAGTCATTCTATGAAATGAGATAGATCTTCACAAACCAATATGAAAAACTCAAAATATACCATCATATTAAAAATATACTGCTGAACTGAGAAAGAAGTCTTATCTAATCTGTGTTATCAAAAACATAGTACACTCTCTGTAAATTTATAAAAGAAATGATAAAAATTCCAGTTAGTTTTAAAACCCAGATTGGAGACTCGATTGCCAGGTGGTAGAGTAGGGGAGAATTTATTTTTAATTTTAGATCTGTTGTAATACTTGTACGTTAGTTTCTCACACATGTGTCACTTTTATTTAAGGAAATGCAAAATATATTTTTATATTTTGTATTTCTGACTGCAAATATCAGTCTCTACTTTCATTTCATTGATAATTAACTGATAACAACTTGAGAACAAATGTTGCATCTTTGGAGAGTGAGTCTTTGGTGAAAAAAATTATATAGGGATTAATATATCCACTCTTGAATTTATGCTTTTGGGAGTCATAATCTTCATAGGAAACAAAAGATGATTATGATTATGATTATACTCTCAATATGAATTTAGTTATAGTTTAATAAGTTCCAAAGTCAATACCAAATAATAGGTTGAGAATAATGAATGCTAATATCTAAATTTTTCTCTAATTTTTTTTCTAATTCTTATTATCTTCTGCACTTGCAACTGCCTACAGGAATCAGTGTGCTGTGCTTTACTAGACTATTTGAATCTCAACTTTAACTGACAAGTTTCCCACTCTAAGGTAATGCTGATTTATTTTCAATTCCGCCTCCTTTAGTAAAATCCCTTATCTTTGTTGATGACCTGAGGAAACACAAATTCCACCAACTTAAACACGTTTTATTGATAAGAATTTAAAGAATCCCTCCCTTATCCTCCTGGTTTTAATACCATAAATGATGGGATTCATCATGGGAGGAATAAGAAGATATATATTGGCCACAAAAATGTGGATATGTGGAGCAATGTGGTGGCCAAACCTGTGAGTGAGAAAGGAGAAAAAGGCTGGTGTATAAAACACCAAGATGACCCACCCATGGGAGACACAGGTACTTAGGGTCTTAAGGCGGGCAGCCTTGGATGGGAGATTGAAGACAGTGAGAAGGATAAGGACATAGGAGCAGATAATCAATATGAAGTCCAGGCCCCCTGTCAGGAAGGCCACAATTAGGCTGTAGGCTTTACGGATTTTGGTCTCGGCACAAGCCAACCTTATCAGGGCCATGAATTCGCAGTAGGTATGAGAGATGACATTAGTTCTGCAGTAGGAAAGCCATCTCAGTAAGAAGGGGTGTGGGCTGAGGAGGATAGCGCCTCTGAAGACAATGGTCAAACCCAGACCTAAAATCACTGTGGGTGTCAAGATAATGGAATGCCTTAGTGGGTGGCAGATAGCTACATAGCGGTCAAAAGCCATGGCCAAGATAAATCCAGATTCCATAGTAGAGAGAGAATGAATAAGGTACATTTGAGTGAGACATGCTTCAAAGTCGATCTTTCTGTCATTGAACCAAAAGAGGCTGAGTATCTTGGGAAGTGTAGAAGACGTGAGCATCAAATCAGCCAAAGAAAGCATGCATAAAAAAAAGTACATAGGTTCATGTAGTTTGGGGTCTTTCTTGATTATTAATAAAAGGCCAACATTTCCCATTAGCGACAGCAGGTAAACAAGGCTGAAAGGGATGGATATCCAGATGTGGGAAGCCTCCAACCCTGGGATGCCAAGTAAGAGGAAGTTGGCAGGTTGAAATCTGGTCCAGTTGGAAGCTAGCATTATGCAAATAACAGATATTCCATAATTCTGTCTTAATTAAAAATCACAAAAATTATAGATATGTAAATCCTAAAGGTTCATCATTATTATGGGTCAGAATAAAGGCTCATATTCCTATAACATACCATCAGCTATTGAACGATTTTTCTCCTTAGTACACTCTTTCAGTGTATCAAACAGATGGACAGCATTTTGTCAGATAAAAAATGTTAATTGATAAGTATCTTGAAATTGTAAATTTTTGCATATTTAAGTAATATCCTTTCTTTTTCTCCCCAGTGTGCTCCTCAGCAGAATAGATGCATTTAGATGTTATTTTAGAAATATTATAGAGGAAGTAGATGATTTGTTTCTGATGGAGATATATATTTCAACTATCTGAGCAAGTAAAAAGAAAAAGAAAAATCATTATGGATAAGATTAGCAACATATATATTTAACCTCTCTTACCTTTTCACTATGATAGAGCTTATAGATATGATGTCAAGGAGACATTGAGTTAATTGGCTGACAGAGCAGAATGAAGAAAGTTGTGAACAAAGCTGGTGCTATATTAGAATGTAACATAGCGTTAATAAAGGAAGAATCTTTTTCTTCCTAAAGTCAACTAAATTATATGGCAAGAAATCACCATTTTTACAAAGTACAGTCAAATAAGTAAGTCTTTTTATGGGGGGGATGGTTAATCTTATTACTTTTTTAAAGATTTATTTTATTTCTTTATTTCTCCCTGTTGGTTTTTACTTTCTGTGTCTGTTCATCTTCTTTGTTTCTTTAAGAGGCACCAAGAGCTGAACCTGGGACCTCTGATGAGGGAGGAAGGTGCTTAATCATTTGAGCCATCTCTGCTCCCTGCTTTGTTGTGTCTCATTATGTTTTCCTCCCATCATCCTCATTTCATCAGTTTGCCACACATATCCATCACGTCAGCTCACTTTAGGAAGCATGGAGAACCTCTGCTCTCTGTTGTTGTGTCTCTCATTTTTTTCTTTTTGTGTCTTTTGTTGTGCCAGCCTGCTGTACCTGCCCACCATGCCAGCCTGCTGTCTTCTTTAGGAATCACCAGGATCCAAATCAGCGACCTCCCATGCGGTAGGTGGGAGCCCAGTCACCTGAGCTACATCCCCTTCCCTACTAAGTCTTGAAACATGAGTATTTAGGTTATTAGGGGTTTGTGTTCTTTTATAAATGGCTAATCAGAATCCTCCAAAAAAGAGCATAATATATTTCTCAAATTCACAATAACTTGACATTAATTTTTGCTTCTCACAAACTTTTAGATGCAACTCAGAGCTCACAAATATCAGGTTATCTTTGTGAAGGAAGGGTATCTTTGAATATGAGAAGAGAGAATCTGGAAAGGTATCCTACCAAAACTAAATTTGAAATTAATGAATAATTTTGGTTCAAATTCCAGTCTATGATGAGCTAAGGCAATATGAAGTATTGAAATAGTGGGTTATACTAGGTATACTAAGAAAAAATAAGATTTTAACCTTTGCAGGCTGGTACTTGATCCTAGGTTTTGCTCACACTGTAATTGTCATGAACAATATGTAAATCTTAGCTTGAACATTTAGTTGATATCCTTCTACACTTACTTTTGTGAAATCAAGCTGTTGAACAATCTTTCAGGCAAACACAAGGGCTAAGCCTTCATTACTGAACATTTGACCTAGACTCTTCATCTTATCCCACCTCATCTATAATACTCCTGCCTGTAACCTGGCTTTCCTACCTTCGCTGATGGATTGTCTTCCTGTCCATCCTGATGCTCATCTGAATGTTGACTATAACTACAGCAGGTACTCTTGTATTTCTTATCCTGGGAGACCAGAGGCCTGCAAGGAAATTCTTGAGAACATCTCTCATGAGGATGCTGTCTGCTTATAAACACAATAATTTCTATCAGTCCCTCCAGGTGCACTTCGGTCTCTTGAATGAGTTCAGTCTTTCCATCATTTGTGCTGCCTGAGTTCTATGCTTAGAAACCAAGAGGAGATGGTTTCAAGGCATCTTGTGATATTGATTCATGACATCTCTCGGGCTTAAGCACTTGCAGGTGCCATGGAGTAATTGCTTCCTTACAACAGATGTGATGAAATGTGGCAAGAAAGGAGGACATTGTGGAAGGAAGAAACTACAATTTCATTGGGGTGAACTCATTAATATTGCCAAATTAACTCATATATTCTTAAATAACTTATCCCGAACCAGACTTAGTTCCAAAAAATGCTACAGCTCCAGGCCATTCCTAGTCAGGTTCCTATTCCTGAACACCAATGAGACTTCCTTGTTTAATCAAGTAGGAGGTATATGTTAATCTCATGTGTAAGTGTATGATTAGTCATATTTTTGTTGTGAAGTTATGCCAAGCTTAGATGTGTTTTCCTTCAGATATATCCCTTTACAGTCTCTTGTGTGCACTGCAGGAGGGATGGACTTTGCAGACTATGTTTCCCAAGATCACAGATCATCTGAATTCATTCTGGGTTTGGTTAATGGATGAATCTAGCAGAAGTAAATTAGGGAAGAGGAAGAGAAAGACACACTCTCTCTCTCTCTGTCTCTGTCTCTGTCTCTGTCTCTGTCTCTCTCTCTCTCTGTCTCTCTTTCTCCCTCCAGCTACAGGTTCTCTTTGACTCCAGATTCTGCCAACGCTGACTTCCATGGTCCAAACTATCACTGGGTGACTCATACCCCTGATATCTGATAAAACTGCTAATAACTCTGTGTGTCACAGGTCTAAAGTTTGGCATCACTTGTTGTTTCTAATCTCAGGATGGCTTCACCGTCAAATCTCTTAGCACTTCTACAACTTGCATAAATAACTAATTGCATCAAAGATCCCATGCACTAAATATTAAAATATAAGGCTTTCAGCTTCCTAATTAGATTCTTAATTACTTCGTTGTCTCTCATAATAATATAGCACTACTGTCTTTTCTAATTTTTTTTTATTTGAAAGTATTACAGTGCATTTTCCTTTTAGTTATCTCATTTTCAATGTTAGAAAGGGAAAAATCAAACATCAGTAAAATGCCCTTTAGGTTCACATTCCATTCCAATGTTAAAATACTCCTGGTCATATTTATAATCTATTCCAATTCATTTACATAGAAAATAGATAGATAAATAGATAGCTGTTGCTTCATGTAATTTTATTAACATGTAAATATATATCAACCTAGAGGATAACATATTTCACCTCAAAGAGTTAGGGGAGTATTCTTTCACTTGATACTGTGCTATACTATAAAAATGAATAAGAATGGAAAGGGTATGAGAGTGGCATATGGCAGTAAAAATTATTTCAGATAGAAAGGATAGCATGTATGACAATATTTAATTGACAGCACATATTATATCATCTGTTATCTTTATTTATTATTCTTAATATTTTTATTGTTTTTTTTAGAAGATACATAGATCACCAGTTAGTGATTGCTAGTAATCCCTCAGCACCAGGGAGGCTCATCCCCGAAGTCATGTCCCACACTGCAGGGGAAGATAATGCATTTACATGCTGAGTTTGGCTTAGAGAGTGGCCAAATTTGAGCAACATGGAGGCTCTCAGGAGGTAACTCTTAGGCACCCTGCAGCTCTAGGCCTAGTTGAAATTTCAGGCACACAGGCTCATAAGCAGAGTCATCAGTATCAAGGGCTTATCAGTGGACCATCCTTCTTCACTGGTCTTTGCCTGTGCACTTGGGGGATTGTTGCTGTTCCACTGGGGAATGTGATAGAGCTCCCCTAACTAGGAACCCAGTACTCCCTCAGTTTTCATTTGTAACTGTAACTACTATGAACATATGCAACAAATATCTGAGCATTTTTATGTACACTATACACATGCCCTGGATAACTTGCTCCCAACCATGTGTCCCCCATCAATAACACCAGCGTTCCTTCCCTGCCATAGTTGAATCTCTCTGTGGTCAAAAACTTCTTCAAAAATGAAACTTATCATATTATATTTCCAAATTCAATTAATAGGAAAATTAAATAGTAGTGATAGATTTAAAGATTAGAAATAGAACACATAGTAATTTAGAAAAACTAAAATAAAGTAAAAATAAATTGGTATTAAAAATGAAAAATATAAAATTTTGTTTTTGATGTTTTGCCTTAAACAATAGCCCACAGCATTCTAATTTAAGCACAGTTCCGTAGTTCACATGATCAAACAAAGGAGCTGAGAGACCCTGCACAGATAGAAAAGGCTACCAGAATCCAATGTTTACAGAAAGGAGATACATCCAGTGTTAAAGGATTAAAGTAAATTAATTAAGTTCTCTTCATGCAGATTCCTTCCAAGAATGAGAGGAAATTGATCTAGTAAAAAATTAAGGATAAATTTGAAGGGTTATGAAATTTTTCCCAAGTCAATACAATCCAATATAAAATGAATATATTGAGCACATATTGTAAATGCCTGGATTGTATCAATAGAAGAGATGAAAGGAGGTTTCTACATTCTTATCACTATCCTGTCTTCCCAAGACCTTTAATTTTGTTATCATGCACCATGATTAAATAGATTCTTCAGTAGAAAAAAAGAAAATGCTTGTCCTGAAGAATATATATCCATCAAAAATGTAAAATATTTATGGGGTTTAAATTTAGAATATAAGATTCAATGGGCATATCTTAAAGCATTGTTAAAGAAGCAAAGAATGGAGATCGTAGAAAATCACAGTTCTGAGGAAAGAATAAAAACGATGTGTCATGAGTGTTGCTGCTTTGTCAATGATCTGAGCTTTTTACATAGATTATTTAATCCTCAGACAACCTTGTGAGGTAGATAATATCATTATTCATTTTTATACATCAAGAATCAAACAGTCATAAAACTATCCAGAAGAAAATACCTGGATTTGAGCCCAGACATTCTAATTCCAAGCCTGGAATTTTAACTATATAATATGTAACTACCCATGAAAGTGTCATGGAGTCTAAAAATAATATAAAATCTGAGATTGTTTTAGTTTGAGCAATCAGGAAGAGACTTATTTTTGCAAAAGAAACAAAGTATAAGCCTCCCAGCTTAAAAAAAAAAATTAACCCTGTCTGTTGGTGAAAATAAAAACAATTGAAGACAAAAAAAGGCAGGATAAAAAGTAAAAAACAGAAGGTAAGGGAATGAAAAAAAGGAAAAAAAGGAGAAAGAAGAAAGATTAATTAACTTAGAATTAAGATAGACTAGAATTTTTTGGAGGAAGAACATCAAATAGGTATAAACTAAACAAAGTGTTTAATTTTTAATCTTAACTTTGTGTAAATTGGTAAGCAGAAATTATGACTAAGTTCATGAAAAAAAGCACCGACTTCTCCCATTGCATAAAGCATGCAGTACTCTACACATACACTTGCCAGACAGAGAGGGGAGGAAACATCCTGGGAGTGGTATAAATGTCCTATGTTGTAATTAGGGTGGGGGTTACATGGGCCATGCATTTGTCCAAATTTATCAAACTTTACATGTAAGATCTCTTTATTGCTCTGTATTTAATTGAACCTCAATAAAAATGCATACACACATATTTACAAAAATCCATATGTGAAATAGCCTAAAAATGCTAAAATACAGCTTTAGTCATTGATAACAGCCTGAATAAAGGGAATTTATTGGCTAACAAAATTTGAGGCTAGGAGAAGTCCATACCCCTGGTGACAGCAAGGCAATGTTTTCTCCCAAAGTCTGTCACATTCTCATTCTGGCTCGTGGGAATCTTTGGTGTTCCTGGCTTCCATCTCTGTCTCTTCTGGTTACTGTTGATTTCCAGCTCTGTTGACTTTGGCTTCCTATTCCTCTCCAGGGCTTTCTCTATGTAAGCCTGAGTTTATTCTACTTATAAAGGACTCCAGTTACCCAGATTGAGGCTCATTCTCATTCTGTTGGGCCAAACCTTAACTAAAATAACATTTCAGGGATTTTATTTACAATGTGCACGCATTCCCACAGGAATATGGATCAATACCAAGAAAATGGCTAAATATAGATACATAATTCAATCTACCAACACAGAACCAGAACTTTCTGTGATTTCAGAAAAGCTGATAATATAAATATGTATAACAGTGCTTTGGAAGTTATAGCTGAATTATTACTACTACAAAAATTCTTATTTAGTTTCTTTGAAAGTAAGGTAAAATAGACTTCTTAAGGTGGAATGCTTTTTCCAATTTGGCCCTGGATGGTTTTTCCTGACCAAAAACAAACACATTATATATAATATACACTATATATATATACACACACACACATTATATGTATATATATATATATATATATATATATCTCCACACACTTATAGAAAGATATTTTAATATGTATTTATAAATTGATAAATAAATTAGCTGTATTTTCACCATTACTACTATATTCTGCTTTTACTCTTTGCTCAAGTGGTTTGTGGGAAATTTTCTGAAATAAAATTTCCTTTACTTTGAGGACCTCAGTCCACAATCAAATGGACAGCTACAGTGGGAAAGAAACCTAATTCAGATTTGAGAAGACTGAATAAAACACAAGATTGACCAGGAGGAGAAAATTCTGACCTTCAGGCAATGTCTGATAGTCACCATGGTCTTATTCCCAATTTAAAAATATTTGAAATAAGTCACTTAACTAAGATATTTGATATATAGTAGCAAAAGTTTCAGTACTTTTCAGTTTCCCTTTATTCTTTTCAATATTCAATTGCTTCCTGTGTGTGTTCCCGTACAATTGACAAATTTCCCTTCTTGCCTGCATACCTTTATGCTGAATACACTTGAGTGCATACCTTATCTGAGACATTTCTTCTATGGGGCATATACAGTTTACTTTACTGCATGAACTTCAAATCTACCATGTACCAGTAAATCTCATTAATATACTTCTTATGAATCTCCCTGACCCTGAGTTCCTTATGTCAAGAGATTCATGAGATATGTGCCTAATTCTCTAAAACAGAAAACATCATACCTCCTTATAAGTGAATGATTGATTTCATAATTTGTGACTAAAAAGATGCTAGTCTTTGTGTGTTGAAATATGTGTATGAGTTTCATGGGAAATAAGCAAGAAGAGGAAATATTTTCCAAGCACAAGTGTCAAAGACCCCTTTGGCAGATGAATTCCATGAAAAGAGGCAGCCTATGGATCTTAGATAATATTCCAAAAAATATGACAAGTGGATAACTGGGGTAACTAGTAATAATTGAGGAAAATGAACTAACAATGGAATCCAGTCTTCAGAATCAGAGCAATAAATAAGGGACAAAGTAGACTTTGTTGTTAATAAGAGATTTGGGGTCATCTGTCTTGATACTGAGTTCCATTTCACCCAGTTGACAGGAGAGACTCAATGTGTATGGTAGCCTGGAAGTTCGATAAATTGTACTAGTAGCTAAGAAACTCTAAATCAGTGCCGTCAGTTTTGGCTGTAGTAGAATCTGGAATATTACCTGTTTAAATATGAAATATACCCCACGTCTATTAAAATTACTCTATAAACTTGAGCAATCTTACAAGTAAAATGGGAACCTTCACATTAATTTATGTTTTTGTTTCACTTTCTTTATGTATAGAAAAATTTTACATATATTTTACATGAATGAACAATATGTTAAAAATTTGATTCCATTTGAGAACAGCTTGATATTTGTCACCTGGTCTATAAAATCAAAATCACATATATGGAACAAGATTGCTTCAAACTGCCTAGTCCATATGACCAAGCATTAGGTTCTCAAGAGAATTCTTATTTTTTCTAGTTGTTAGCCTTTTCCTCTGTCTCTTTCTATCCACTCCCTATCTGTACTCCTCTTCCAAAGACAGCAAGAAGATGTTAATATTCTCTTCTCTAATATTTACTAAAGAAAAAAAAAACTGAAGCTACATATTAATTTGTAATTCTGGAAATCTACAGATAATGGTAGATAAATTTTCAGGTGGTAATGCAGTTCAGCTTGGGGGAGTGAGAAATGATATTTCATATCATGTACTTCCATTTAAATTTAAACCACTTATTTTATTTTTCCAACTAAACTCAAGCAACTTTGAGAATTATAGCCCTAAGAACATGTTCCCAAATTTTCTTAGTCCTTACTCCACACACAATGAAATTAAGGAAAGGAGGCACCAAAAGGTACGTATTTGTGATAAAAATATGTATGTGTGGAGGCATATTTTCCCCAAAACTGTGAGTGAAAATGGAAAAGCCAGCTGTGGAAAAGAAGACAAGATTTGCATAGACATGGGAGCCACATGTGCCCAAAGTCTTAAAGCTAGCTTCTCGGGATGGCAGGTGGAATAAGGAGCAGAGAATGAAGGTGCATGATAAAGCAATGAGAATAGCATCACATGAACCTATGATGGAAGCCATAATGAGGCTATAAATCTTTGTGGCCCCTGTATCCATACAAGACAACTTCATCACAGCCGTGAACTCAAAGTAAGTGTGATCAGTTATTCGTGTTCTACAGCAGGGAAGCTGTTTGAGCAGGATGGGATGTGGAGAAAAGGCCATACCTCAAATCACCACAATTATACCCATTATGGCAAAGCGAGTATGGGCGAGAATGGCGGCATGGTGCAGGGGGTGACATATGGCCACAAAGTGATCAATGGCCATGGCCAGGAAGAAGCCCGATCCCATGGCTGTTAATCTGTGGATGGAGAACATTTGGGCCAGGCAAGTATCAACAGCAATGTCATGGGCTCCAAGCCAGAACAGACAGAGCATGCGGGGCAGGGTAGAAGTGGAGAGGACCAGGTTAGTGACTGACAGCATGCACGGAAAGAGGAACATGGGCTCGTGGAGGCTTCGCTCTGCCTGCACCACGGCCAAGATGGTCACGTTCCCCACCACAGCCACTATGTACAGGGAGTAGAAGGGAATCCCAATCCAGACATGCAGGTGCTCCAGGCCTGGGATGCCCATCAGAGAGAAGGTGACAGGAGAGGGTTGAGAAGTGTTGAGAGGCAGCATGTTTCTCACTCCTTTTATTCTTATTGGTAATTCCAAAGTACAGTTGCTAAGTCAAAGTGACCAAATCAGGTGCTGAAAAACATGGAGATCTTGCTCAGGAGGCATTTTAATTTTGTTGTTAAAAACAATTCCATAATTGATTTTATTTTCTTTTTTATGATGAAATTGATAAAATCAACTAAAACATACCAAATTATTGTTACTATATGTCAACTTGTACATTCATTGCCAAAAAAAATGGTCTATCTATAGTCTTTATTGTACATTACAAGTGTTTATTGATCCATCACAAAACAAAACATATAACATGTTACATGAAACAAGCCATTCATCATGAAATTAGGATAAAGAAATGGACAGATCAGATATTCTTCTCAGCAAGTTACACTCTATAACCAACAAGTGAAACACCTTAATTTAACTAATTGCAATTATTGTGTGTGGACATTCTATTGTATGGTGAGAATGACACATTTAAGCTGATATCTGAATGATGGAATTTAAAATATTCAGAACCTGTGGTATATTTTCCTGTGAGCAAAATAGCAATAAAAATTGCTATGAAGCAAGAACAATAAGGAACAGAGAAGAAGATCAGTGTTTTGAAACTTAGAAAGGAAGAAAGTGTTTGTATTTAAGGTCAATTTCTCCAAATTACCAGCTTTCTCATGATTTAAATTTCTTTCTCTGTCTATATATAGAAAACGCCATTATATAAACAATTATCTGGAGAATACCCCAACTTTCTTTGCTTCATTCCCTTCTATGAGGACTTTTTCAAACATCTAATTTTTTATCCATAACATGAGTGCTAAATCTGCTGCAGATGATAATATTATGACTTGACATTTTAAAATCTAAATCTGGTCGCAAACCCTTCATAGTACCATTCATAAAATGGTATTTTCTTTCTTTTCCTTTTTGTTCTACCCAAATGGGAGTGACCTGAAAAATCTATTTCTAACTTACATACTGGTTTAGTGTATGTGTCTACTCCAGTTATGAATATGATAAGTGCACAGTAAATACTGAAAGCTTGGATTTATTACTGCTGATAAATTGGCACTTAAGTGGTATATCTTTCAGATTCTCCAATGTAAAAGATGCAGAAAATCACTCAGAACACAGGAGTGTTCTCCTTAAAATCAGGTTTGAGCTTTTCTTTCTCTCTCTCTCTCTCTCTTTTTTTTCCACATCTTTGATAATCAGACACTATTTTGCATGGAGCAAGGTTTTTGGAATGCTTCCCCTTGAAATCTCAGTCTGCATTTATCTCAAGTGAGTGAGTTTTCAATTACAGGCAGTGTTCTGGCAAAGGCCTCTGAGAGGACCCTTGTTTTAGGTAGAAGATTGCACAATCCACACTCTAAATGGCCTTGGGAGTAGAAATCAATGTTCTCTGCCTCCTGAATATGACAAAGAAATTAAAATCAAGACAAACTAGCCTCAGAAGTTACATATGAACTTTGGATAATAATTATTTGTATGGTCTGCACATGGTATGAGGTCAAGTGAACTGTTTCTGCCAGTGAGCATGATGTTTGATGTCCTTGTAGTGACTTCTGAAATGGCATTAATATATTCTCTGCCTTCCAACTCTAAACCACTCTGCCTATGCAACTATTAAGAAGTAAAATTTTGACATTACTTTTTTTTTTCACTGTTCTTTATTTTCTTCTGTCAGTTACCCTTTCAATAGACACTTACTATTTCTCTTTTGAACAGATACATATCATTCAGGAGACTGCATTTCTTGATGTTAACCCTATTCACTATGGTATCATTATACAATGTTTCAGATTTAGATCATTTCACTGTGTAAATGTCTGTTATTGTGTTCCTTGATTTGTTCATTAAAAACTTACATCCTGGCACCTGCAGAGTTCATGTACTAGATTGGTTAATTGACTGGTGATGGTAGAGATACAAATTACTCTTTAAAGCAGATTCCTTTATGCTTTGTTATATAGGTTCCAGGTTTCATGGAAGAGAAGCCTTCATTAAGAAAGAGAAGAGCCAGGGAATGGGGAGATTAAATAAGAGAAAGACTCAAGTTATTAAAATTATTAAAATATTAAAAATTATTATAAGTGTTTTGTGTTCCCCTTTTACCCACAAGGCAGAAAATTTTATGTAGTGCTGATATCAATTCTTGATGGAATCTGTTTCAATTATGTCTCAAACTAATCTCTGTAAGTCTATAAGTCCATAATAACTTACACTTAGTTATCCACATATATACTTTCCAGTATATATAAACACAGTTTTGATCTCTAAATATCATAGAAGAGGAAATATTTTATAGGCATCCACAGAGGTAGAAATAAGTTTTCCCTGTAATTTAGGTTTTAAAACAGATATTAAACAGGGGTTAGAATGCAATGGAGAGTGAGTTCTATAGAGATGATAGCAGGAACTCAAATTAAATTTAGTGTGTCAGGGAAAGCCTTGCTAAGTAAAGGGCGATTATACTGGAATCTGAAGAATAAACGGCTTGAGGCAATGGGATTAAAATTATCTATCTATCATCTATCTATCTATCTATCTATCTATCTATCTATCTATCTATCTATCTATCTATCTATCTATCATCTATCCATCATCTTGAAAGAATGAGGAAAAGAGGATAAAGAAAATCCTATCAGAAGAATGAGTTAAAATTTAGTATTATTGGAACTCAGATTGTGCAAAAGAAATTCATGATCAGATTGGGGGCAAGATGGCGGCTGAGTGAACTTCCCTGTTAGTAGCTCCTGCAGGGAGTTGGCTGGGCGGCGTTGGAGACTCTTTGGATATGGGCTGTTTTGGGATTTTTGCTGGTCCGGAGGTGTCTGGACATCAATTTGGAGGGAAGGTAACAGAGAGGATCTGTCTGTGAAATATACACGGAGATCCCAGCTACGTTTGGAGGATTCCCTCCTTGGGTAGGTGGAGCTGAGGCATCTAGCACTGCGGCAGCAGGGGGAACCGGGCCAAGCAGCGGCGGCAGGGAGAGCCGAGCCGAGCGTCGGCGGCCAGGGGAGCCGGTCTGAGCCCGGCGGCAGGGTTTCTGTTCTTTGTTTTTTGTTTGGATGCTCTGCAGTACTGGGGAGTTCGTAGGCCCTTGGCGGCCTATTGGGGAGTTGGTGGGAAGGGAGGTGCTTGCAGACCCATTTGGGCAGACAGACGGGGGTTTTAGGGCAAAGCGGGGGCAATTTTTGATTGCAGACACAAACAATAGCGTTTCCGCCTAGAGACACGCCCCCCCCCCCCCAAGCCCGGCTGCTGACCTACAGCAGTCTCAAAGTGATAGCAACAAAGAGACGCTACCAGGGTCTCGCGGGGTGGCAGACGTTTGGAAGCTGATTAGGGAAATATTTTGTGAAGCGTGGGAATTTCGGGTTTGGACTCTGTTATTAGCGTTTCTGGCTGGAGCCCCTCTCCCGGACCTGGATATTGATCTGAGTCATTAAATTGGCTGCAGCCTAGAGGAGCCCCTAGGTGGACATTACCAGGGACCACAGGGTGGGAGGGTTCCTGAAGTCAATTGGTGATATATCCACACAATAGACCCTAGTAAGTGAGTGAATTGTAGGACACAGAACACAAGATAGAGCTTGTGGATGAGACCGCACCCATAGGGCTGGCACCCAGCTGTGGGGATCCCTGAAGGCTGTGATGCACTGTGGTGCTTCCAGGCTTCCTGTTAACTGGACTCGAGGTTGTCAGGTCTGAGTTCCCTGGATTCTGGTGGCCCACACGCCAGAGACTCACACCTCTTGAGGCCTCAATACCTCAGACTGTCCATCCCTGAATCCACCATGCCCTGAGGTTCATCTGAGGCCCTTGAATGTCCTAGCCCTCAATGTTTACATTTTCTCTTCTTTGTTTTATTTTGTTTTGTTTTTATTTTTATTCTATTTCTATTTTTTATTCTAGTTTTTTAATGTTCTGATTCCTGGCATTGCATTATCCCCTAGTCTTTTTTCTCCCAGCTTATCCCCCAAAGTCTCTTTTTTTTTTTTTTAATCCTCTCTTTCTTGTCCCCGATCTTCTTCTTATTCTATTTTATGTTAACAATACAATAGGTCCTGCAGGAAACACCTCACATTTGCTGCGTTTCCTCATCCTCCACTGCCTCATTCCTCTGTGAATAGATTTAGGCTATCTACACTATCCCCTTTCCCCTACAACTTGATATCCTCCACCATCTGCTATCTCTCCTATATTCCACCTCCATTTCTTTGACCCACAAAGTGTCTAACTCTTAATTTCTAATACCTTTGTTTAGTTTTCCATCTGGTATCCACCCTTGAAACTATTACCTCTCTTTTCTCTTTCCCTCTCTTACGAAAACAATAGCTTCTTAGTACGTACCATATTCCTCCCATATTCAGTCATCTACCCTGTTATAGGTACTTTCCTACTACTATAACTCTACACAATTTACAGGATCTAACCTCCATCCTCCCAGAACTCATATTGTTGCTTTGTTAACATATATCACCAATACTACTTTACACTTTTTCCTTTCTTACACAATTGCCTTTCCCCAGCACTAATACTTTCCTTTAAAGTGAACTTAACCAGCAATAAGAAATTGGAATAAGAAGAACAAAGTGACAAAGAGAAGATATAACACTTACGCAAAAACAACAGCTAATTAATCTCCAAGACTAGACAAAGAAGCTAAGGAACTGATTAAACCTGTCTAGAAAAAATGATGACAAGACAGCAACAAAAATCTACAAACCAAACCAGTAATCAGGAAAACATGGCTGAATCCAATCAACAAGCTAAAAATCAGGAAGGGGAGCAGATCTTCACACAAGCAATGAAAGATGACAGAACATTTATCACCGACAAATTTGATGAAGTAATGAAAGAGGTTAACAACATGAAGAAAACACTTGGAGGGTAAATTGCAGACATGCACAAACGAATAACAGATATGATGGAAATGAACACCACAATTCAAGAAATCAAAAATACACTTGCAGCAAATATCAGCAGACTAGAAGAGGCAGAGCAGAGAATTAGTGATGTGGAAGACAGTGCATTGGAAATCAAACAGATAGTAGAAGTGGTCAATAAAAAGGTAGAAAAAATCCAGATAGGACTTAGGGACCTGAATGATAATGCAAAACGCTCAAACATACGTATTATAGGCATTCCAGAAGGAGAAGAGAAGGAAAAGGGGTCAGAAGGAGTGTTGCAGGAAATAATGACTGAAAACTTCCCAAATCTACTGAAAGAGACAGCTGTACATATCCAAGAAGCACAGTGCACTCCACTGGTCATAAACCCCAATAGGCCCACCCCAAGACATATACTTGTCAAATTATCCAATGCTCAAGACAAAGAAAAAATTCTAAAAGCAGCAAGTGAAAAGAAAACCATCACATACAAGGGAAGCTCCATAAGATTAAGTGCTGATTTCTCATCTGAAACCATGGAGCCAAGAAGGCAGTGGTATGATATAGTCAAGGTACTAAAGGAAAAAAATTTCCAACCAAGAATACTCTATCCAGCTAAACTAGCATTCAAAAATAATGGAGAGTTCAAAATATTCACAGATAAACAGAAACTGAAAGAGTATATCAATAAGAAACCTCCCCTTCAAGAAATTCTTAAGGGAGTTCTGCAGGAAGAACGGGAAAACAGGACAGTCAGAGATGGAGGAGAGTGTAAGAGCAACAAAAAAGACAAAAATAGAAGGGGAAAATAAAATATTACAAACAAAATATAACAAACACAAATCCAACCAAAATATGGCTACCACAAATAATTCTCTGAACGTAATAACACTGAATATCAATGGATTAAACTCACCTATCAAAAGATTCAGACTGGGACACTGGATAAGGAAATATGACCCATCTATATGCTGTCTACAAGAGACACATCTTAGACCCAGAGACTCATGGAGGTTGAAAGTGAATGGCTGGAAAACAATCATACAAGCAAACAACAACCAAAAAAAGGCAGGAGTAGCTATATTAATATCAGACAAAATAGTCTTTAAATGCGAAACAATTGTGAGAGGCAAAGAAGGATACTACATTTTAGTGAAAGGGACAATCTGTCAAGAAGATAGAACAATCATAAATATTTATGCTCCTAACAAGGGTGCCTCTAAATACGTGAGGCAAACGCTGGAAAACTAAGTGAAAAAATAGATGCATCTACAATTATAGTGGGGGATTTTAATACACCACTATCAACTCTGGACAGAACATCTCAAAAGAGAATCACTAAAGAAACAAAACATTTGAACAGTATATTAGAAGAGCTGGATCTAATAGACATATACAGATCATTACACCCAAATACAGCAGGATATACATTTTTCTCAAGCGCACATGGAACATTCTCCAAGATAGACCATATACTAGGCCACAAAGAAAGGCTTAATGAATTCAGAAAGACCGAAATCATACAAAACATTATCTCTGACCACAGTGGAGTGAAGCTGGAAATTTGCAAGGGACGGAGGCCCAGACTTCACACCACAATTTGGAAATTAAACAGCACACTCTTAGAAAAACAGTGGGTCAAAGAGGAAATCTCAAAAGAAATCAATGACTACCTTGAAACAAATGATAATGATAACACAACATACCAAAATTTATGGGATGCAGCCAAAGCAGTACTGAGAGGGAAATTTATAGCCATATATTCACATATGAAAAAAGAAGAAAGAGCAAAAATTGAAGAACTAACTGCACTTTTTACGGAATTAGAAAAACAACAACAAATTAACCCAACAGGAAGAAGAAGGAAGGAAATAACAAAGATAAGAGCAGAACTAAATGAAATAGAAAATAAGAAAGCACTTGAAAAAATAAACAAGACCAAGAGCTGGTTTTTTGAGAAGATCAACAAAATTGACAAACCTTTAGCGAGACTAACAAAGAAAAAAAGAGAGAAGATGCAAATACACAAAATAAGAAATGAGAAAGGTGATATCACCACTGACCCCACAGAAATAAAGACCATCATAAGAAGATACTTTGAAAAATTATATTCCAACAAAAATGACAATTTAGAGGAAATGGACAAATTCCTAGAAACACATAAGCAGCCCATATTGACGAAAGAAGAAATTGATGATCCTAACAAACCAATCACAAGCAAAGAGATACAATCAGTCATTAAAAATATCCCAACTAAGAAGAGCCCAGGGCCAGACGGCTTCACAGATGAATTCTACAAAACATTCCTGAAAGAACTAGCACCAATCCTGTTGAAACTATTCCAAAAAATCAAAACAGAAGGAACATTGCCGATCTCCTTCTATGATGCCAACATTACCCTAGTACCAAAGCCAAACAAAGATACCACAAGAAAGGAAAATTACAGACCAATTTCTCTAATGAACTTAGACGCAAAAATACTTAACAAAATACTTGCTAATCGTATTCAACAACACATTAAACAAATTATACACCATGACCAAGTGGGATTTATTCCAGGTATGCAAGGATGGTTCAACATAAGAAAATCAATCAATGTGATACACCATATAAACAGATTGAAGGAAAAAAATCACATGATAATATCTATAGATGCAGAAAAGGCATTTGACAAAATACAGCACACTTTCTTGATAAAAACACTCCAAAAGATTGGAATACAAGGAAACTTTTTGAACATGATAAAGACTATATATGAAAAACCTACAGCCAACATTGTTTACAATTGCAAAATCCTGAAATCCTTCCCTCTAAACTCAGGAACAAGACAAGGATGCCCATTGTCTCCGCTCCTATTTAACATTGTCTTGGAAGTATTTGCTCGAACACTGAGGCAAGAACCAGATATAAAAGGCATTCAAATTGGAAGGGAGGAAGTCAAAATTTCATTATTTGCAGATGACATGATCCTATACATAGAAAACCCTGAGAGATCTACAACAAAGCTTCTAGAACTCATAAATGAGTTCAGCAAAGTTGCAGGTTATAAGCATTTCTGTACACCAATAATGAGCAAGATCAGGAGGAAATCAAGAAACAAATACCATTCACAATAGTAAATTAAAAAATCAACTACTTAGGAATAAATTTAACTAAAGAGGTAAAAAACTTATACACCGAGAACTATACAAGACTGTTCAAGGAAATCAAAGAAGACCTAAATAAATGGAAGAATATTCCTTGTTCATGTGAATATTATTAAGATGTCTATCCTACCAAAACTGATCTACACATTCAATGCAATCCCAATAAAAATCAACACAGCCTTCTTTAAGGAACTAGAAAAACTAACTATGAAATTTATTTGGAAAGGAAAGAGGCCCCGAATAGCCAAAGACATATTGAAAAAGAAAAACGAAATAGGAGGAATCACACTTCTTGACTTCAAAACATACTATAAAGCTACAGTAGTGAAAACAGCATGGTATTGGCATAAGGAGAGACACACAGACCAATGGAATTGAATTGAAAGTTCAGATATAGAACCTCATGTATATAGCCATATAATATTCGATGAAGCCACCAAACCCTCTCACCTGGGAAAGAATGGCCTATTCAACAAATGGCGTCTGGAGAACTGGATAGCCATATGTAGAAGAATGAAAGAGGATTACCTTCTCACACCTTATACAAAGATCAACTCAAGATGGATCAAATATAAAAGCCAAGACCATAAAGATCTTGGAAAGCAGTGAAGGGAAACATCTACAGGACCTTGTAATAGGAAATGGCTTCATGAATATCACACCAAAAGCACAAGCAGCCAAAGAACAAATAGATAAATGGGACTTCCTCAAAATTAAAGCCTTCTGCACCTCAAAGGAGTTTGTCAAGAAAGTAAAAAGGGAACCCACACAATGGGAGAAAATATTTGGCAACCATATATTTGATAAGAGACTTATAACTTGCATATATAAAGAACTCATATATCTTGAAAACAAAAAGATAAACAACCCATTTAAAAAAATGGGAAAAAGATTTAAACAGACACTTCTCCAAAGAAGAAATACAAATGGCTAAAAAGCACATGAAAAAATGCTCCAAATCTCTAACTATCAGGGAAATGCAAATCAAAACTACAATGAGATACCATCTTACTCCCATAAGATTGGCAGCTATGAAAAAAACAGAAGAATACAAATGCTGGAGAGGATGTGAAGAAGGGGGAACACTCATCCACTGCCGGTGGGAATGCAGAAGGATCCAACCATACTGGAGGACAGTTTGGCGGTTTCTCCAAAAACTAACCATAGATTTGCCATATGACCCAGCAATACCACTGCTGGGTATATACCCATCAGAACTGAAAACAAGGACACAAACCAATATATGTACACCAATGTTCATAGCAGCATTGCTCACTATTGCCAAAAGTTGGACTCAATCAAAATGTCCATCAACAGACGAGTGGATCAATAAAATGTGGTATATACACACAATGGAATACTACTCGGCTGTAAGAACAAATACACTACAATCACACGTGATAACATGGATGAACCTTGAGAATCTTATGTTGAGTGAAGCAACCCAGGCATTGAAGGACAAATACTACATGACCTCAAAGATATGAAATAAGCAAACTGCCTCACAGAGCTAGAGTCTGGAAAAGAGGCTTACAGGAAATTGGGGGGTGGAGGAAGGATGTGAGTTAACGTCTGCAGGGGTGGAATCTATGATGAGCTGGCGGTAAGTATGAGCACAAAGAAGGGACAAAATGGGGCCTTCGGGTGGGGCTTTGTGGGTTTGAGGGGGGCTGGGGATGGGCAGAGGGGTAATATGTCCAAAAATTGGGGGGAGGTAGGGGCAGCATACGAAAATGGGAGAGTGTCAGGTGTTCATTGAGAACAAAATGTTGAGAAAATCGTATCAAAGTATAAGTAGGAGGGTTACCTGTTTAGGATGCCCAGAGGGTATGGTCTGATGCGGGATGGACTCCGGGGGAATAGCTGAAGGCTCATTTTGCAAAGGTGGGTTGTAACATTGGGAAGAAACCCAAGAAGTGAGAGTTGGGGTGGACCCACATCCTGGGGAGGACTAATGTGATCAAATAGAGAGAACTGTATCTCTCGTGAGAAAGGACAGCTCCCAGGGCATTCGGGCGGTTGAGAAAGTCAGGCCCTGAATACTGCTGCAAGTATCTCAGGACATGGCTTCTCGGGAAATGGAGATTGGCTGGCGTTGTGGGCCCCAAGGGGAGAGGGGAGGGAAAAATGGATGTGGAATGGATGGAACCAAGGTACATATGGGGGCAAGAGAGGAGTTTTGTGAGAGTACATGAGGATGAATATAAAACATGTAATATTACACCAAAAACATATAGGGGACGACAGACTAATAACGTAAACCATAAGGCAAAACATAGGATGACTAAAAAATTTAGAAAACTGTACAACCTAAAGTATGGACCACATAGTAAGCACAGATGTCACATTGTTTGAAAGCTATTGTCTCGGAATCTGTACATCAGTTTCAGGAAATATGATATGAATAAGTTAAAAGATTATCATTGTGGAAGGGAAAAGGTTTTATGGTGGATCTGGGGAAGTACTGTATATTGTATATATGAATTTCGGTGATCTAAGACTCTTGTGAAGCTGACATTATGTTGGGATTCACTTTACAGGAAGTTTTGGAGCACAGAGTGGTTCAACAATGGCAGCGGAGGAATACTGATATAGGATGTTATTGACAGGATATATATGGTTGACAGGGAGTTGTACAGGGCATATGCCCAGGGTATATAGTAATGTCTAGATATACTCATAGTGGAAACAATTAAAAACAACAGCTGGGGGGTTACTGGGCCCCTGGCCAGGGGGTCACTGTCGTGGACCCTGGGGGAGCAGCGGCAGTCCCCCAGGTGCAAGAGCAAGAACCAGGAAGGAAGGAGGGCCCAACAGTGGGCTCCTGATACTAATGGCTATGCTTTTGAGCCTATACACCTGCAGTAAGAATAAGGCCTAGAGTAGTACTGTGCCTGGGAGTTTCCTCCTGACAGCCTTCATGTTACTCAAATGTGGCCACTCTCACAGCCAAACTCAGCTTGTAGATGCAGTGCATTCCCCCCAGCGTGGGACATGACACCCGGGGATAAGCCTCCCTGGCACCAAGGGATCACTACCACATACCAGCTGAAGATGCAACTAGAAAATGACCTTGAATTAAAGGTTCAACATGGACCAGCAGAATATCCTGTCTACATATAATAACAGGAGTTAAAAATGCTGTTTGACCTAATGTAAGGGGGAAATGGAAAGGAGAAATGAGATTATAAGGCTATGAGTCTCTAAAAAAGAGTCTGGAGGTTGTCAGAAGGAATGCCCTTATGCACAACTGAGCAGAGTCTAAGAGACAGATAAAGTAGATACAACTCCAGGTATTGGTTCTTTTGAGGAATAAAGAGACCCACGGGTTCTATGGTCATGGCAGATGGGGTTCACTGCCATGGCAGATGGCCCTTCTTTGGAGCTGGTGTTTCTGCGTGATGGAATTGGACTCAGAGGGGATCTCTTTTCACAAGACTTTCATGCTACTTTATTGGAATTGTAGTTGGTACTGGGGTTTAAGATATATTTAGGGGATTTGAATCTCTGGACTGATAATATGACACCCAGGCCCAGAGCCTCAACAGAATTCAGCTCCTACACTTTGATTTATTGGACTTACCCCACTCAGCTAACATGGAGTTGAAGAAGGTCAACCACCACACCATGGAGCCTAGAGTGTCTACAACTGAAAGCAGGAGGAGTGCAGCCAGTATCCATGTGGAATCTAAGCCCCAACTTGACATAGATGTGCAATGGACACAATCAATCCAATATCCACAGAGAAAATGTGGAATGGGTGTGGGAAGGGTAGCCATGGTGGTTGCTGGGTTTGGGGAATGAGAGGAAGAGATGAGATGTGGAGGCATTTTCGGGACGTGGAGTTGTCCTGGGTGGTGCTTCACGGACAATTACGGGACATTGTAGATCCCCCAGGGCCCACTGGATGGAACGTGGGAGAGTGTGGGCTATGATGTGGACCATTGACTATGGGGTGCAGTGATGCTGAGAGATGTACTAACCAGGTGCAATGGATGTGTCACGATGATGGGAGAGAGTGTTGCTGTGGGGGGAGTGGGAGGTGGGGGCGGTGGGGTTGAATGGGACCTCATATTTTTTTAATGTAATTTTTAAAAATAAATAAATAATTAAAAAAAAAAAAGAAATTCATATGATGAGAGATTCCGTTGGTGAGTATTCACACAACCTACAGGGAATTTTATGGACAGGTGGCTACCACATCTTAAATCTCAAATAAATACATTTTTGATGCATAAATGAAATGCAAAAGATTGCAAGAGGGGAGCAGATGTGGCTCATGCGATTGAGCACCCACCTCCCACAGAGGAGGTCCTGGGTTCAGTTCCCCATACTTCCTGAAAAAAACACAAAAAATTAATTAAATGAAAAAAGACGAGTCAGGGAAGGCGATGTGGCTCAGTGGTTGAGCGCCAACTCCCCACATACGATGTCCTGGTTTTAATCTCCGCTACCTCAAAAAAAAAAAAAAATTGCAAAAGCAGAATTGTCAAATAGACACACCGACATATACATATCTGCTTTCCAAAACACTTATTTTTGTACAAGCACACATGATATAAAATCTGTAACATCAACTCTCTTAAAATGCCAACCTGTATATGAGCCCTGAGGTCAGGAAGCACCCATAGTATTGTTCCTTGCATAGATTTATGCAGTGTGAATATATTCAAAGGGAGAGATAACCCACTCCTCTAGGAGACCCTTAAAAAAGGTTTTTGCCTCCTAAAATCTAGTTTTTTTCCATCATTTCAGCCACAGAAAATAAGACACTTTTATTTTCTATAGTTAAATGCTAAATCTCCTCACTTAAATCTAGGTCATTTGGAAAATAAGAAAGTGATATTTGGGTGAGCCTTTAAAGATTTGCCTGGATAGCTCAGGGTAGCTCTTTTTTCTCCAGCCCTCCACGTCTGAACAACACTAATAATCATGTACACTAAATTGGTTCAGAGTCAAAAAGCAACTGAAATATTCAGTTTTTTTTTGTAGGAGCTTCAACATGGTAATCTCTGAGGAGAAGAGGCAAAAACATCTGACACAAAAAGACCCTATGGAATCACTGGGAGTAAAGGGAGTTATGTATACTTGGTGACTGATTAACTACGTAATTTCAGGGCTATTAATTCTCCTGTGCATTTCTTCTGGTTTGGAACACTAGCTGTAGACATCCTTCAGTAATTTTATATGACTTAAATTGTGAACAACTTAACAAGATCAGTGATAAAAGGGATTGAAGAATTTTATTTTTACTATAATAATTACAACCTGAAAGAAATAGAAGAGGTTGGACACTAATAACAAGCTCAGCCAGGAATTAAGAGAGCAAAGGGGGCAGATGAAAATATAGATAAGACAAGAGTTGGCTAGATTTGTGAAGATGGTTTCATTTCCTCTTTTAAAAAATATATAGATTGTATATCCTCTTTGTTCTAGGTTCATGAGTGAACATGGAAAACACGGCTCTTAAAATATCTTTTAAAGATTTACTGAGATATAATTTTCTTACCCTAAAATTCAACTGTTAGACAAAAAATTAAATGTTTACTATTTTTTACAAATATTAACAAAATTAATTTCAGAGCATTTTCATCACCACCAAAAATAACTTCATGCCCATTAGCAGTTAAGGCCATTGTCCACGATTATCATACTTCCAAGCATGTCATCTAACCCCATCTCAGCATTTGGCCTTATCTTCTATCACAATTGGCAGATATAATGTCTAGAATATTTCATTTGTTTAATAAGTATATTAAGTGAATAAATCCGTTAAAGAATGACTGTCAATAGTTTAGAGTTTAAAGGAGATTATATATCTCATTTTCCAGGGCTGTGATAGGCTTGTCTAATCATTTTGTATTTGAGTTTTCCTCAGGTTGCTTGATGTGTAAAATCCAAACATTTTGTTGGATGAAGCAAGGCCTTTGTAGTACTTGCCTTTTGACATTACAGTCAAGATTTTTCATTCATTATGTGGATTTCTCATAAATAGAGGTGGTTAAATAGATTCTCAGCAAAGAGTCTGAAGTGATTAATTATTTAATATAAATCGAGATACCATTCAAACATACCTTAAAATTCACTATTTTACAGGGATGATTCAGTGGTTTTTAGTTTATTCACTAAGTTGTGCAATAATTATTTCTCTCTAATCTTAGAACTTTTTGAGCAATCCAAAAAGAAAAGAAAGCCCATATTCTTTAACAGACATCACCTTCTCCCCTCCCAAGTGACTGGAAAGCACTATTATATTGTCTGTATATATGGACATTTAATATAAGTGGAATATTAGACATTTAATATAAATGGAAAATATATGAGTTTGGTTTGGTTTTATTTTTCGTTTGATTTTTTTTTTTCACTTAGCCCAATGCTTTTAAGTTTCATCTGTATCATAGCATGTACCGATACCTCATTCATTTTATGGCTGAATAATATTTCACTGAATGGATATATCACATTTTATTTATTCATTCATAAATGAATGGCCATTTATGTTATTTCTAATTTGAGGCTATTATGAATAATGTTATAAACATTCACATCCCAGTTTTTTAACACACGTTATTGTTCTTCTGTTTGGTTATATTCAGTTTGCGATGGTGATGCCCACTTAGTTACTGATTGAGAAGAGACTTAGGTCCCATGGGGCAGATGAATAGAACTGTCTTGCTTGCAGTTGTAGACACTTTCTGTTTTTTCAATGGGCATTGTCCATCATCATCCTTTTGTTAGTAGTCCTGGATGAGTCCAATGAACTGGAGAGTGAGTATTACAACTTTGCTGAGATTTAGGTCTCAACTGGCATATGAGCAGAGCAAAGATTTAAGTCTCGGGGGCATATATTTAACTAGTGCTAATTATAGGTTCAAATAAAAGGAGCAAGAGAGCCATGTTTAGGGAAATTATAAATGAGTCTAACTCTGTTACACTGGGGAGCATATATTCCAAAATAAGGTCCACAGACAGGGTGCTGAATTCCTGAGATTTTCTACACTGCTTATAGCATCTAGTTGTCTCGAGTCCTCAGGAATCTCACTGCTTGAGACACTGTTTACTGTGGTGATCCATGAGATTCTGCTGGGATGTGCATAATGTAACATCTGGAATGACTTCCTAGCTCACTTTGAAATCTCTTAGCCATAAAAACTTATTCGTATTTAATATTTACCCCATTTAGTCAAGGTCCCTGGGAGTCATGTCCCATGCAGGAGGGAAGATAGTGAATCGACATGCTGAGTTTGACTTAGAGAGAAGCCACATTTGAGCAAAAAGGGAGTTTTTAGGAGGAAACTTTTAAGCAATACATAGCAGTAGGCTAAGTTTCATTTTCACAAGAAAAAGTTTATAGGTACATTTGTCAATATGAAAGGCCTGGCTAATATTGTCTCCTCCATTGCTAGGCACTGCCCATAAATTTGGGTGATTATTGCTGCTCAATTAGAGATTGTAGCAGGACTCCACAGTAAGGGAATTCAATATTCTTGTGGTTATTATGTTTGTTCTCCACCCACCAAGACAATGTCCTGTAAACACATGAACATATTCATAGGCCTTAGAGGTATGCCCCAAGTACACCTCTTCCCACATATCCCCCATTACTGATACTCTGCACAGTGATCCTCTCCTGCCCTGTTGTGACCCTTCTGTGATCCAAAATATCCCTGAAAACAAAGCCAAAAAAAGAACAAATAAAATTAATAAAATAAAATAATATTAAAAATAAAACCCAAAAAATAAAACAAATATTTCATTGTGTCTTTCATCACTGTAAGATCTGTTATCTTTTATGTACAGTGACAATTTCTTCCATATGTTCTCCCAATGTATTGTTTTTTTCACTTTAACTTCAAAGATGCTTTAGGTTATAGAAAAGTCATAGAGAAAATATGGGAATTCCCATTCTGGTATATACATACAATGGAATGTTATTCGGCTGTGAGAAGGAATGCAGTACTAAAACATAGGATAACATGGATAATCTTTAAGACCTTATATTGAATGAAGTAAGCCAGGCACTGAAGAACAAATATTACCTGACCTCAGTGATAGGACTTAAACAAAATGGCTGAGCTCACAGATTTAGAGTTTGGAAGATAGGTCAATAGGAGCAGAAATGGAGTAGAGAGTGGTCACCGCTGCTCAATATGAGCAAAATCTAGGAAAAGTTGGAAGGGTATGGTTGGGCAGTGGATGGATCTGATAGTACTGCAGTGATGTAATTGGATTCTATTCTGCAGGAATGTGAGGGAGAATTAGGTGGGGAGGTGTGTTGTATTATCCATGGAACTGGGATGAGGCTTGGAGGAAAGACGAGGTGAAATTTGGGAACTTACTGGTCTGTGGGTTAAAACTACAATGGTGGGAATGTTCTTTTGGTAACTAAGGGGGGGGAGGGTAACTGGTGTAGGGAGTCGGGGGTAAATGTATATGTGGGATTGGATGCACCTGAAGCATGCCTCTGTGGAATATAAAAATGTTCATCATGTCATAGTATGTTACCTCTGTGGGTGGAGACCCACACAATAAATAAGAAAATATTGAAACTGTATCCTTGGTAGTCCTGTGATTTTCTCAATTATAAGGGCAAAATCTCTAGAGAATGCTTATTAATAAAGAAATTTACTCTTCAAAAATTGAAAATTAGGGTTGCCGTAAGTCCTAAGGGGAGGGGTAGGGAAAAACAGAATAGATGAAACATAGACCATTTTTAGGGCATTGGAATTGTTCTGCATGATCTTTTAATAATGGTCATTTTAAATTTTGACAAAGCCTATAAAAGTGCATGGTATAAAATATAAACCATAATGTAAACTATTGACCATGATTAGTAGCAATAGTTCAATATTTGTACATAAATTGTAACAAGTGTAAAATGTTACTAATAGAAGGAAATGGTAGAGGGGGAGGTTGTTGGGTAATTTAGGCTTTGGATCTATTTTGAATTAACTTTGTATATCATATGAGATAGGAGTCTAACTTCATTCTTTTGCTTTTGGACGTCTTTTTGTACCAGAACCATTTTTGAAAGGATGATTCCTTCTCCACTGAATGGGGACATGATTGTAAAAAATTATTTGATCATAGATTCAAGTTTTTTAGAGGCTTTCAATTATATTCTACATCTATATATTTGTCCTTATGATAGTACCAACAGTCATTTTTATTATAAGTTTGTGGTAAAGTTTGAAATCAGGAAGTATGAATATCCCCACTCTTATTTTTCAAAATTGTTTTGGCTACATGAATCAATAAAAGTCCCATCAATTCAAACAGAAACCTTATGCATTATTTTCCCATTCCCCTGCCCCCTATACCTGGCAACTTGTACTATATGTTCTGTCTCTAAAAGTTTGAATATTTTCCAATATTTTCTTTGTGGATATTACCATGTTAGAGATGTTATACCACAGTCTCATTTGATTTAACACCAATTTAACTTCATTTGCTTACACAAACTATGTTCCTATAACCTTCAATTCTCCTATCTTTTTGTAGTTATGTCATGAATTGCATATTTATTTTTATGTGAGTCAAAGCCATTGATTTAACATTACTTTCCTGTGTGTGACTTTTAGGTCCTGTAGGAAGTAAAAACTGGAGTTACAAACCAAAAATACATAGTTCTGACATTTATTTTACTCATGTCATTACTTTCACTGGAAATCATTACCTTAATTAGATTTCACTCTATTGTCTTTTTCTTTCAACCTGTAGAATTCCCTTTAGCATTTCTTGTAGGGCTGGTTTATGGGTGACATTCTTCCTCAGCTAATGTTTTTGTGGGAATGTCTTAATTTCTTCCTCATTTAGGAAAGAAAGTTTTGCTGGATATAGAATTCATGGCTAGCACTATTTTCCTTTCAGCACTTTAAATATGTCACCCTAATGCCTTCTTGCAACCATGGTTCTGATGAAAAATATGCATTTAATCTTACCTAGACTCTCTTGCATGTGACATATTACCTCTCTCTTGCAGCTTTCAGAATCATCATTTTTACCTTTGGCATTCAACAGTTTGATAACAGTATGTCACAGTGTGAGACTATTTGGGTTTATCGAATGGAGAAAAATGAATGAATAGTGAAAAAAGTGTGACAAATGTGAGAAAAAGGGAGAAATGTCAGACTTTATAATAAATTTGTGAGGAAAATTAGGGGAAAAGGAAAAGGGAAAAAATTAAGACAACAGAGAGTGCAGGAAAATATTTTATTCTCTCCTTGAGAAAAGGATAGACTGTATCCACATAGACCCATAAAAATGTGATGGTGAATTGTTTTTCTATCTTTGTAATTTCTTTGTGAATTAACTGTGGTGCAATACATTCTGGTTTAAGTTTATTCAATACTATGATTTTTCTTTCACTTACACCTTTGTGGAAGGGTTTCTAGGTAAGGAGAAGATTTTGTTTTAATTGTATTTTCCCAATTGCAGTGACTAAGAGCATAACAACACTAAACTTTTGGACATAAATCCACTAATGATGCCCTCACACAAAACTGGAGGATGAATGTCAGGAAGTTGAGCAACATTCAGAGAAAAAATATATACATGGAATTCATCCCCATGTTTTATTCATCGTGATTTAAAATTCAGTTACCTGGGAGTCTGCTGGATGAATATATTTTGCCAATTTCATATTAGCATCAGTGAATTATTGGTTTTCTAAGGCAAATGAGTTAACTGCTAAAATTCTGGGTTCAGAAAAACAGTTAACATTTAAAATATTCAAATTGCTGGGACAATTAATCCACAGTAGAAAATATTCTTTGAAACTTGTCTTCCGGAGATTTTGTGAAGATCAATAGACTAACACACAAGCATTGTTATGAAGCTAGGGCCAGCTGTTGTGGTGAGAAAGAAAATATAACAATGGATTATTTCATTTCTTAATGAACAGAGGAAACATAGCGAAACATGTCCTTGAATAAGTATTCAAATTTCATTTAAAAATGAAAGTTCCTACAAAGTACTAGGCATTAGAAGCATTATTTATATAGCTGAGGTAGTGATAGCAGTAGCAGGAGAAAGATTCCCATCATATTTATCAGCAGAATAGCACCTATATTGCGTTCCTCAAACTAACCAAAGGCCATTAACTAAAGAACTCTAGTCAAACATGATCTAATCAAAAGTTCCCTTAACTGAGTCAAAAGGTCCTACATACAATAGGTTTGCATGTACAGGAATGGGTTAGTTTAAGAACATTATTTTCTGGGATAAACAAAAGGCTCAGATCAGGACAGTAAGTACAGGAATTTGCAAAATCCATTAAATGGTAAGGAGGGGATCCTAGATTGGTGACCATGCCATCTTTCTAATTTTCAATCCTTTGATTGCAACCACATGTTAATTAATAAAGTATTATGATTAATGCTTTGCCATCAGGGAGTGGGGCGAGTATGATTTTTCCCCTTAGGCTATCAGGCATTTATTGACTTATAAGTATAGAGTGAGCAATATATATATTTTATAAGATCTCTTTCTCTATCATTTCATAATTAGTAGCCCTCCATACACATAATTAATAGCCCTTCATTTGCTTCCTCATTTCCCCAAATATGTACCCTTAAATACCACACATAAATGTCAAATAAATTATTTTCACACTGATAGTGATTGCTTTAATCCAAACCTCTTGATTTTTCTGGACATAATCCATTAATTGTTATTGTTACAGGATCCTAAGCATAAATTTCTCTGTGTTCCTTCATCAATTTTTCTTTACTCAGAATCCTTGCCCCAAAAAGTACTTTTATACCCATACACAATATCTGACAATTTTCAAGAAATTTCTCTTCAGAGAGAAGCAGAAATAGAGACTTCCACAACTATTCATATAAGGCTTCCCTTTCCATGATGAGTGGGTGCTACCAGGTCAGAGAAAACTTTTTTTTCAGAATGTGCTTTAGTCAGGGATAAATCAGAATAAAATGTGAAATGCTTCACATATTAGACAATGATTAATACAATGGAAATTAAAGGAAGATGAAGTTTTTCTTAAATTTGTTACTTGAATCTTTCAAAAGGGAAAGCAAGTAAATACAAAAAAAGTGTATAGAATTAGGGAGGTTAACATTAAATACAAAAAAGCTTCAGAATTTAAACCACAGTTAACTAGCCATAGTACAGTGTAGAATATAGAGCTATGGTATTGTATAAAGTTATTAAAAAAAAAGAAACCGGATCCTCATTATGCAAATCAGAAGATAAGTGACATTGAGTAGAGTTCAAGGCATTAAAGAACTTTAAACACTGGGTGGGAAGAAATAACAAAATCTTGCTAATCCAGATGCAGATATGTGTAATCTAGCCAGATAATGCTTTTCATTATAACCTATCTTATTTTACTTGTCCCTTTTTCTTAAATTCTTTTCCTCTGTAATTTATCTTTTTTTAAAAATCACCTAATCCCATGTAATCACCTAATCCTGCCCAATGTTTGTAGTCCACCCTCCCTATTCCTGTAAATGGAGCCGCCTTAGACCTAAATGGGCCTTAATTCATTTTGTGAAACATTACCCCCTGGCTGTCTCTGAAAGCAACCCATGCCCCTCAATTTCATGGCGACACAATCACATGGCACCACAGTGACTTGTTGAATATTTTGATGAAGGGATGAATGAATATAAGAAAGCTAAACTCTACTATCGTAAATCCCGCTTAAGAACCAATGCCAAAGACTCAGAAATAACTGTATAACTTTCTATCTGGGCCAAAGAGCATAGGTCTATGAGCTAATGCACATATAACAACAGAAATTTTCACTTGGAGAGAAATTGGGCTGGCATGTACAAGTTGGTAAAGAAATAAAGCTTGAAGGTAGATTTTCAGACATCTCAGCCTTGAGCCATGGAATTCACAAAAGATCAGTACACTAAGGGATATGGTTTCCATTTAAGTGAAAAATAGTTTCCATTATATTAAACATATATCATAATTGGCCTAAAGTATGAATTGTATGGATGGCTGTATTAATCATGGATGACTGGATCAATAGAAGACATGAAAAGTGGCAACTATATTATCACTGCTCCATTGCACTGAAATAACATTATTCTATCCACCAGAAGCCTTTAGTGATGTTTCTAATACATGGCATTTTATAAAACAACATTAAAGAATAAGAAAATGCTTTTCTTGAGGTACTGTCAGATTGAGCAAATATATGCTTAAGAAAGAAAGGAATGAAAATTTCAATATATTAACATAAAATATGCAAATATTACTCAATTTTAAAGTTATTAGACAAAATATAATGGTCATCCTTAAAGCATTTTTATCATTTTTTTTTTTTTTGAGATACCAGTGACCAAAGCCAGGACCTTATATATGGGAAGTAGGCCCTTAACTACTTGAGCTACATCTGCTTCTTAAAGCATTTTTTAAAGAGGCTAATATTGGTGATTATGAAGCCATAATTTTGAGGGAAGAATAAAAATAATATTTATTGAGAGTTTCACCTGTGTTATTGCATTGATCTTCTTTGCATGTATTATTTAATCCTCACACAACTATATGAGGTAGAATCTATATTTCATTTTTAAACATCAAGTAACTGTGATTAAGAGGACTGAAATAACTATAAAACCAGAAGAGGGAAGACTATTGAATTTGAACTCAGGCAGTCTGGCTCCAAAATTTGGATCCTTAACCCATAAACAACCCACGAAAATGTCATAGAGTCTAAAATCCTGCGAAATGTAAAATGATGTTTTCAATTTTAACATCTGACAGTAAGCAGTTTTTTTTATGAAAGGAAATAAAATTATAAGCCTTCCAATTAAGGAATGCTGTCATTTGTGAAAATACAAAAAAACAAACAAACAAAAAAAAAAACTTAAGACTTTGGGTAAGGAATGAGAATATGAAAAAGGAGAAAAAGTGAAAATGGAGGGAAGAGGATGAGAAAGTGAGAGCAGAAGAAGAAGAGAAAGAAAGTTTAATTAATTTATAGTTAATAAGACAAAATAAGCTTTTTTTCCAAAGAAAACTGGAGAAGGAAAATCAAATAGTTACAAGTAAAACAGTATATTATTTTTTAATCTTCACTTTGTATACATTGATATGCAGAAATTGTGAATAAATTCATGAAACAAGAGCACAACTCTACTGTTTCAGAAAGCATTCATTGCCCCTCCAGTGCATTATGAAGAGTGGAAAGGAAAGGAATTTCCTGGGAGGGATCAAATGTCCTTTCCTGTGATTAGGCTGGTAATTACGGGGGCTATATATTTGTCGAAAAATCTCACTGCATATAATTATACCTAAATAAACCTAAACATATATGCATACATATTTAATAAATTTATTAGTCTAAAACTGTTAAAAATATAACTAGAGTCATAGATATCTAACTGACATAGATAAGATACTTAAATTTTCTGAAAAAAATATTGAAATGGAGAACTGTCAGTTATAAAACTTGGGCAAAGGGTTAAATTGAGAATATCTCGGGCAAATGTTGAATTTTAGTTAATCTAAAACAAAGGCAGAGTTTTATGTGGTTTCAGAAAAACTAGCTTCAAAAGGTGAATTACATCCTACAACAGGACCTTTGTCTTTCTTACACAAACGCAAAACAAAAACCATCTTTTCACAAATGCTTTTGCTTTCTGACTTTATTCTTTATTCAGGAGAAGTAAGAGTATAATTCCACAATGATTTCCTCTATTTGTAAGATCAGCAAATGCGCAGATGTGGTGGGAAAGGAAATCTCAGCCTGACTTAATAAGGCTGATTAAAGTACATGTCTGTACAGGAAAGGAACATTCTGACCTTCGGAGCAATGGCTTAGAGTCACCATAGTCTCAATTCCAGATCCAAAGCATTTGAAGTGAACCACCTAAATAAGATGCGTGGGACATGGTAGCAAAAATTTCAGCATTTTTCAGATTCTCTTTATTTTTCCTTACGCAAATGTAACCTGAGCAAATTCTCTTGTAATTATGCCTTCTGCTGACCTATACGTTGAAGACCCTTGAATATGTAGCTTAGGTTAGATGCTTCTCCTAAAATACATATATAATTTGATATCCTGTATGAGTCGAAAACATATGATTTCCAAATAACAAATGTACACCTCTAGGTTGTTCCTGATTTTGAGTTGTTTATGTTGAGTGAATGATGCCAAATAATTCTAGTACTCTAAAACAGAAAACTTCACACTCTATTGTTGACTGATGGACTGAGTAATTCATAAATGCAGAGATGTTTGTCTTCAAATGTTTAATTATATATATTCTAGTTCTAGGGCTAATAAATAAGGAGTAGATGAAAGTTTTAGTGCACAAATATCAAATAAATCATTTTTCAGATAGTTTCAAGATAAAACCCATGAACCTTAGGGATGGTGATGATGATGATGATGATGATGATGATGATGATAGATGATGATAGATGAAAAGTAGATAAACAGATGGGACTATAGAGACAATTGAGGGAAAAGACTAAAGAAAGACGTCACTCCTTATATTGGGGCAATAATACAGGGGGTATTTGACTTTTTTTTACATAAGAAATTCCAGGTTAAGTATTTAATATTGGGTTCTATGTCACCAATCAATGAGGAAACAAAATGCACATGGTAGCCTGGTGCTTTGATATTTCTGACTACTAGATATGGAACTCTAAATACATAACCTGAGTTTTATTATTCAGTAGAATCCAGGTTTTTTGTTTATTATATAGAACATCCTATAATTAGATCAAAATTGTCCCAGAAGCTGAAGCTGTAATGAAAAGTTGGTACCTTAACACTAATCCATGATTTGGCTTTAATTTTTGTGGGGAGATGGTAATCTCTTGGTAATGCAATTTTTAATATTTATAAGAGGTTAAATGCTAACTTTCATTTTATTTTCATTTGAAAATTGATAAAACATTTATCAACTGTCCTAAAAAAATCACTGAGAATTATACGGATCAAAATTATTTCAAATCTTAGCATATACTATACAGCAAATAGTTCTCCAGTTAACTCTTTTGTTTTCTACAGTGCTTACTTAGACTTTTCCTCCATCCAATTACTGTTCATTCCCTAACTGTAACTATCATCCAAAGATACTTAGTGAGGGGGAGATTAACAATATTTCACCAATATTTACTAAGTGAAAATGCTAAAAATATTCGTTGAGTTAGAATTATGAGAATTTAAAGACATTGTTTAACAACAGAACTTTCAGGTAGTAAATGCAATTCAGCTTAGGGGAGTAAGAGCAGTTAGCTATTTTCTCTAGATATCTGTTATTTCTGTTTATTTTCTTGAACCATCTATTTATTGATGCACTTAAAATCAGGTAACTTTGACCCTTATGGCTCTGACAACATGCTCCCGTATTTTCTTAGTCCTTACACCATATACAATCGGATTGAGAAAAGGGGGTACCAAAAGGTACATATTTGCAATAAAAATATGGATATGTGGACGCACATTTTTCCCAAAACGGTGAGTGAAAATGGAAAAGCCAGCTGTGGAGTAGAAGACAAGAATGACACAGACATGGGAGCCACATGTGCCCAAAGCCTTAAAGCTAGCTTCTCGGGATGGCAGGTGGAATACAGAGCGGAGAATGAAGGCATAGGATATAGCAGTGAAAATGGCATCACATGAGCCGATGATGGAAGCAACACTGAGGCTATAATGTTTAGTGGTCCCAGTGTCTGTACAAGCCAGCTTCACCACAGCCATGAACTCACAGTAAGTGTGGGCAATTACTCGTGTTCTGCAGTAGGGAAGCTGTTTGAGCAGGATGGGATGTGGAGAAAAGAAGGCCACACCTCGAACCACCACAATTATACCTATTATGGCAATATGAGTGTGGGTGAGAATGGTGGCATGGCGCAGGGGGTGACATATGGCCACATAGCGATCAATGGCCATGGCCAGGAAGAATCCCGATTCCATGGTGGTAAAACTGTGGATGAAGAACATTTGTGTCAGGCAAGCATCAACGGCAATGTCATGGGCTCCAAGCCAGAACAGGCAAAGCATGCGGGGCAGGGTAGAAGTGGAGAGGACCAGGTCAGTGACTGACAGCATGCACAGAAAGAGGAACATGGGCTCGTGGAGGCTTCGCTCTGCCCGCACCACGGCCAGGATGGTCACGTTCCCCACCACAGCCACCACATACATGGAGCAGAAGGGGATCCCGATCCAGACATGCAGGTGCTCCAGGCCTGGGATGCCCATCAGAAAGAAGGTGACAGGAGAGGGTCGAGAAGTGTTCAGATGTCGCATGATTCTTATTTCTTTTCTTTGTTTTGGTAATTTTGAAGGTACAGTTGCTAGGTCAACATGACCAAATCAGATGCTGAAAAACATGGAGATCTTCTTCAGGAGGCTCTATAATTTTCTGTTGTTTAAAACAATTTGAATTCATCATTAGTTTTTTAAAATTTTCTATGATCAAGTTGATAAAATCAACAACATACCAAATTACACTAACCATATAAATCACCTTTTCCATCCATATCCAGAAATGGCCCCATTATTTTCCTACTTGTATATAAGTCAATAAATATTTATTAAGCAGATACTGTGAAACAAATCCTGTGTTATTAAATTGGGACAAAGAGAAAGATCAGATATTCTTCTCAGAAAGCTATACTTTACAAGGAAAATTAAAACACCTTAACCTTAATATGACTGTGAGAGGTATTTGTGGACTTTCTCTTGTTTGATGAGACTGTCATATTCCAGATGATAATGGATAGACAGGATTTGAAATGTTCAGAACGGGGAGTACACTTTCCTGAAAGGGAAAATATCAAGAAATATTACTATGAAACAGGAACAACTAGGAATAAATATGAAGGCTAGTATTTTTGAATTTAGTAATCAAGAGACAAAGTGGTAGGCTAGTATATCAATTTCACCACATTAATGGCTTCATATCCTCACTTTTTCCTTTGCTCATTTAAAATAAATCCATTATATCAAAAATTTCTTACAGACTAGTGTAAATTTCTCTGATTCATTTCATTCTATCTGTACTGTCTGATAAACCTAATTCCATGTCAATTACATGGGGTCTTAAATTTTTTGTAGATAACAATCCCATGAATTGCCATATTTTCATCTATATCTTATTGTAAATCCTGCACGTTATCATGGACTACATGTTATTTTCTTTCTTTTTCTGGTATGCTTCATCCAAATGGTATCTACCAGAATGGTCTTTATCTAACATGTTCATTCTTTTACCACAAGTTCAACATCCACTAATAGATATGATAGGTGAACAGGAAATACTGAAAGCTTGGATTGTTGACCACCAATAGGCTGAAACTTAAAAATGTCCTTTATATTACTCAAGGTAAATGACCTAAAAAATCATTCCTCAGAACATAGCAGTCTCCTCCAAAGTACCAGCGGTTTGAATTTTGCTCAATGGATTACTTTATCATCCATGGATACTCAGACATAATGGGAGATGATGCCAGGCTTTTGGAGTGCTTCCCATTTAAGATCTCAGTTACTATTACTCTCAGTGAGTCAGTTTCCAATTTCTAAATTTGATCTTCCAGAAACTTTGTGAGATGGTCAAGAAGTTAAAGGGTCCTTCCTTTAGGTAGAATATGTCACAACCCACACTCGAAATGACTTAGGGAATAGAAATAAATGGTGGTTTCTGCCTCATGGTATAAAAGGCATGAAGTTAAAATCCAGGCAAACATAACTCAGGCATTACATATGGAATTTGGGCAGCTAATGAAGTTCTTTCATGCAAAAACTAAAACTCTGTGATTTGTTGGAATGTTTCTGCAAGTGAATATTTTGTTGTAGTTCTTACAAGGTTTCTGAATGGTAAAAATCTACTATCTGCCTTCCATTTCTTATTTATAATTTTCTATATGTGACTAATCTGACAGAGTATTATGGAACTACCTTTTCCCCATTCTTTCTTTCTTTCATGGACCCTTTAAATAGACACATAATATGTATTTTAATATATATGTCATTACACATAATGCATTACTTAACCTTAACCCCAATTCACTGCCTTTTCATCCTCAATATTTTAGACACTTAGGTCATTTAACTATATAAATGAACATTATTGCTCTCCCATTATTCATCCAGTATCTTATATTATGACACATTCAGAGCAGTTCATTTACTGGATTGGCAAATTGACCTAATGATGTCCTAAATACTGGAGTATTCATAGCACAGATTCCTTTATACTTCATCTCACATTTCTAAAAGAGCATAGAGGCTTCATGGAAAAAAATCCCTACAGTAAAGCAGATGACAGAAGAGTCAGGGGATTGGAAGGTTAAAGAAAAGAAGACTCTTAAGTCAGTACAAATTCGTTTGTTGTAGAGAAAATCTTGAGTACTAGTTTCCTGTTTTCTCCCAACTTCCATCAAGACGGTGACCTTGGGAAATGTTGCCATCAGTTTTGAAGAGAGTCAGCTTTACTTTGGTCTAAGACAAACCCTTATATTTATAATATGCACTCATAAAAATTCTCACAGTGTTATTCCTGAATGTGCTTGTCAGAATCCTGTAAACATAGGTATAATTTCCGAATATCGTTAACTTTGGAGCTATTTTCTATGCTTCTATGTTTATTATACCCTGAGGTTTACCCTACTGAAAAACCCTTGAACAATGCACATATGCCTTTATCATGATATAATTTGATATAATTTATAAAACACACACTAAACAATTTATTTGGGAAGAAATTATCATAGTGGCAGGGCACAAGTTTCATAGAAATAAAATAGGTGACCAAACTAAATTTAGTGAGGATGTCTCTTAGACTATATGCCTCTTAGAATACAATATCAATAATATTTGACATCAGACTATATATGCAAAGGAAAAGCACACAAAGTTCCATCAGGAACAAGCAATCATGACATAATGGATTAAATCTAGTGTAACTGGGATTCAAAAAGTGCGAAAGGGATTTATGTGAGATGAGAGTCTATGCATAAATAGAGAGTCCATACACATGCACAAGCAATCACATAACTCACAGTAATTTTATAGTCCAGTAATTTTTAAACCAGTGCCTACTTTGCATTACATGCTGAATAAATATATGCTGGATATGTAAATACAATGCAGAAGTTTTCAAGAACACATTGGCAATATGCACATATGCTGGTTTCTGAAATACATCTTTGTAGAAGTACATGTTATAAACTCATTCTGATGTCATAACCTGGAAATGCCACCTGTAATTGAGCCCAGAGATTATGAGGTATCCACATTTTTGTTCCTTTGATAAATTCATAAAATATAAAATATAATCCAAAAGAAAGATAACACTCACTTTTATGATATCCTTAAAAAAGGCCTTGGCTTCCTAAAGTCTAATTGTTTCATTATGCCATTCATGGAGAATAAGAAATGTTGATCCCCTTCTCTCAAAAGCTTTTAACTCCTCCCTTGAATTTAGGACATTGGGAAAATAGTAAGATGCCTTTGATGGAGCCAAAATCCCATGTTTTTTAAAGTTCACTCAGATCACTTAGGCTCACCTCTTTTTTCCCATCTCTCTATTTTCAACAACCCTAATAAACTCATACAAAAAATAACTCTGATCCAAGAAGTAACCCAAATATGTAACTTCTATATGTAGGAGTTTCATCATGGTAATCTCAGAGGATATGTAGAAATAACATCTGATTCAAACAGGTCCCTAAAGGATCATTGACAAAAAGGTGAGTGTTTTATATACTTGGTGATAACTAATAACCTACATAATTTCATGACTAGTAACTTTTCTGTGCATTTTCTTACATATTTAGATGAGTGGTAGTCATCCTTCATTAGTCTGAGATTATTTAATTTTCAAGTATTTAACAAGGCCAGTCATAAAGGAGACATAAAGTCATGTAACTCATTCTTTTTTCTTCAATAATCAAGTTAATTATAACCAGCTGTGGATGGAGGGAAAGGGGTGCAGCTGAATCAAATATAGCTATGACAAGAGGATGCTGGATATATGAAGATGGTTTTGCTTGCTTATGTAAGAAATGTTTGCTGAGTATCCGCTCTGTTCTTAGTACAAGTGTGAAGAGGCAAACATGGTTCCTAAAATATTATTTTAATATATTTATTGAGACAATGTTTATACCATAAATTCACCTGCTTTAAATGGACAATTTGATGTTTTTTACTATATTTACAATGTTTAACAAACATACAAACATTACTGAAATTAAAATTCAGAACAATTTTATCACCATGAAAAGAAACCTTTTACTTCAGCAGTCATTGTCCATTTTCTACAATTATCACCATTTTAAACATGTCATCTAATGCATCTGCTCATCATATACAAACAGATTGGAATTTCATTTGTTTGGTCATGAAATTCACATGTGGATTGCATTTTCAACCATTATTTCCTTAATTTCTCTTTACCTCTTTTTTAATACATGTTTTTACTTTAAAAGAAGCTTTAGATTACATAAGTGTTACATAAAAATATAGGGGATTCCCATATACCCTACCTGTCCCCTCCCACCCTTTCCCTCATTAACAACAACTTTCATTATTTTGGTCCATTTGTTACAATTGATGAATACATATTGAAGCATTGCTACTAACCATTGACTATAGTTTACATTATACTTTATACTCTACACAGGAATATTTTATATGTTTTGACAAAATGTGTGATGACCTGTATCCATCATTGCAATATAATGCAGGACAATTCTAATGGCCCCATCTATTATTTTCTCTCCCTCCTCTCAGTACCCCTGGGAGCCACTGTTTTTATATCAGTTAAATGAGTTCTACCCTTGCTAGAATAATAAGTCTATAGTAGAATAACAATGTCTACTTTAGTCCATTGTTCATTCCCCAATCTTGAAGGTTTGGGGATGGTGATGCCCACTCTGCTTCTAATTGAGAGGGGACCTACATCCCATAGGGCAGATGGATGGAGCTATCTTGCTTGCAGTGGCAGGCACACTCTGTTTCTTGGCATGGGCATTGTTCATTCTCATCTCCTTGTAAGTTTTCCTGGGTGAGTCCAATGAACTGGAAAGTAGGTATTGCAATTCTGCTGAGATTCAGGGCTCAACCATCATATGAACAGATCAAAATTTTAAGTCTCTTGGGCATATATTTAAAAGTTTTAGTGATAACTATAGGTTCAACTAAAAGGAGCAGAAGAGCCATGTGTAAGGAAATTGTGAATGGATCCAACTCTGTTACATTGGGCTGCATATATTTCAAAGACCACAGACAGGGTGCTGAATTTTTTTCTTATAAAGGAATAAGTTATCCTTATCCCATTAAATATTACAATTGTAATCTTTTTAAACAGTTGTATCCATAACAAGTGGATTAACCATCAGACCCTTCCAGATTTTCATTCCTTCTGTCTTTTGCTTCTTTGGCTTATCGTTAAAATACAATTTCCTCAAGATTCCATCTAGACCTCTTTTTAAAAAAAAAAATTTCCCAAACTTTATTTCAAATTCAAAAAAATAAAATAACAGATAAAGGTAGCTCAAAAAGTTATGGAAACGTTACTCTAAAAGTTCTTTCTAGGCACTGTTATCTTATCTAATTCCAACTATGAACTCAATTGTTGTTCTAGTGTTCAGAAAAATACACAAATGAACACATATTGTTTAAATGACATGCTTAATCATTTTTCTGTCTCACAAAACCAAATCCCATAGTCTCTTTTTTTGCTTATAACATCAATATAGTACCTTCTTTTGTTTTTGCTACAAAATCATTACAATCTTGTTGTTAACTATAATCTATAAATTACATTAGTTACATTTTTCCCATGTATCACATTCTTTACATCTTATAGAACATTATGGTATTTATATTATTAACCACAATCCTTATCTACCACCAAAATCATTGCTATGCATTCTTTATTTTATCCTTCAGCCATCCTCCAACTAATATTAATCTCCCTAGATTATTCATTTCATCCACAATCACATCCATAATTCAGCAGTGCTTGTTACATTCATTATAATTTGCGACCTCCATCAATTACCACATATTTACAATTGATCTACTTAAAATTATGTCCCTATTTTCATCCCTCTTTCTGTCTCCCACTAACCTACACTTCATTGTTCAACTCCATAGTCTACTCATTGTATTTAGTTCATATCAGTAAGACCTTATAATATTCATCCTTTTGTGTCTGGCTTATTTCACTAAACGTAATATCTTCAAGGTTCCATCTAACCCTTTTTAAATACTTTCTGGTAGATCATACTCATTCTTACTCTTTAAATATAACCTATACCTTGATGGCACTTAGGATTTAACTCCAGTCCTATCAGAACAGTTGTCTTTATAATTCTCTTCTATAGTTCCAGTCACTTATGGAATGAAGTCCAAATCATTTTCATAAGGCATATGGATCCTGCATAATCAGGCTCCTTCTTGCCACTTCAGATTTATCTCATCATTAACCCTAAAAGTATTTGCCTCAATCATATTGAATTTTTTTTTTAGTTCATTTCTAACCAATCCTACATAGGCTCTTCCTTTACTTGAAATACATCTCCTTTTATTCATCACCTGATTGCCTCCTATTCAGTTTTATAGTTTTCCCATTGACATCTCTCAAAAGACAATAGTAAAATCTCTCCTCAGTTATATAATCTCCCATATCACCTATTAATTTCCCAGTGTAGATCTTATTAAATATTTTATTTGTATATTTTAGAAGGTAATCATCAAGAATTATTCACACTATCACATTGACTGTTGAATCATTAATGTCTAATATGATGCCTGGCATTTGGAAAGTACTAAAAAAATATTTGATAAATAAATGAAACCTATTAATTAATGGATATAAACATACTGGTGTTTAAAGGAAAGTAACTAATTTCTCCCAGTTTTTATATGTTTGTCTACTAAATTGGGATTTAATTTGCTCTAAACAATGTGCTTCATCATATTTAAAATCCCAATTTTTTTTAAGATGGAGCAAGGCCTTTGTAGTACTTCCCTTTTGGCATAATAGTTAAGATATTTCTCTCAAGTCACTGAATTTTTCATAAATAGAGGGGGTTAAGCATAAGTCAAGGAAGCTTTAGAGTGAATAATTACTCTATTTTAATTGAGATACAATTCAAAAATCTCAAAATTCACTTGTAAAGTAATGTCAGTGGTTTGTAGTAAATTTTCAGAGTCGTGCATCAACCAACACTATTTAATTCCAGAATATTTTTTGAAATCTAAAATTAACCCTATACCCATTAGCAGACACTACCTATTCAGTTCTCCAGCCATCAGGCAAACATTTATCTTCTTTCCGTCTTTATGTATCTGTCTGTAATGGACATCTAGTATAGATTGAAACATATAAAAAGTGGTCTTTTGGGTCTAGCTTCTTTCACACAATGTTTTTAAGGTTCATTCATATAGCATGCATTCTACTTCATTTCCTTTGATGACTGAATAATGTTTCATTGTGTGGATTTAACATGCAATTTATCCATTCATTAATTAATGGACATTTAAGTTTCTTTCAATTTTTTCATTATTTATTATGATGTTATGAATTTTTGCATACAATTTTCATGTGGACATGTTTTCCATTCTTTTTGTATATACTTAGGAGTGGAATTGTTGAGTCATGTGGTATCTTGATATTTAATGTTCTAGAAACTAACAAACTCCTTTCCAGAGTTGTCGCCCAATTTACATTCCATTAAATAATGCACAAGGGTTTCAGTCTATTTTTCTAATTATAATGATCTTATATTTTATTTGCATTTTCTGTCCTTTTATTATGCCTAGTGCCTGTTAATGCTGAAAAAAGTTAGTAGGTTGGAATATTGAAATATCCAACTTCAGTACCCTAGAGTACACTTTTATCTAAACATTATTTACACATTGGAACATTCTAACCTGGGTGTAAAATATATCTTCTCGAAAACCTTTAAAAGGTAAATAGTTCATGGGGCTTCCACAGATATTCAATGCTTGAGGCCATGGAAGCAGTTTTTTTCTATGACCAAAAGGTGGTTACAAATAGTTACTTTATGATTGGTAAATTTCCACCATGGTGTTATAAATTCTAGAATATAAAACATACTTGCAAAAATTAAGCTTAATGCATGTTCTTGTCAGGGCTTGGGAGACTAGTAGAGGAGTAGCCTGTATGAATGATATACTACAATAAATTTTTTAAAATTGAAAAAAAAAATCCAGACAACTCTAGTGGCAATGCCTATGCTATAATCAGAATGAGGCTATTTCCAGGAAATAAAAACATTTGACAATTAATTTATATTGAGGTCATCGGCCTCAGACCACAGAGGATGCTTTATTCTATCTTACCTTTACACTTTTATCAGAGTTCTGTTAATCAACAGGTGGCCAATCTCAATTAAAATGATACTTCTTGCCTTTATTTTTAATGGGATTTAGCCAATGGAAATCACAAGCATGATGTTGAAGAAAGGTTGGGATGAAGGCAGGAGTTACATTGTCCCAACTTATTGTCTGCAGGGTCACTATGAGCTGCCTTTACCCCTCCATAGAAGATCTCAGCTTCTATCAGGCAACTTTCCCTATTGTATTAGTTTCCTAGGCTGCTCAAAGCAGATACTATGAAAAGCATTGGCTTAAACAACGGGAATATTTTAGCTTGCAGTTTAAAGCTGTGAAAATGTCCAAATCAAGGCATCATGAAAGCGATGTTTTCTTCCTGAAGACCAACAGCCAGAGATCCTTGGTTCCTGGGCCATATGTCCAGGCCCAGGGTTGCGTCTGCTGGTTTCTCCCTTCTATTCTGGGTTTTGTTGCTTTGAGCTTCTGTGGATCTCTGTGTCTCTTTCTTTCTCTCTCTTTCTATCTCTTCATTCCATTTATAAAGGGATCCAGTAATAGGATTAAGCCTCATCCTGAATGAGTTGGATCATACCTTAAAAGAAGCATCCGCATCAAATGGTCATATGTAGAATGGGTTTACATCAAAAGGAATGGATTAGATTTAAGAACATGTTGTTCTGGGGTACATACAATTTCAAACCACTCCACTCACACAGTACTTTCTAGCCTGTGAAGTTCCAGTAATGATTCTTTTCTCATACTCCTGTAAGCCTGCAGGTGCTACAGGAACCCAAACACTCTTAAGTCTGGGTTTATCATTTCTCCAGATATTTTTAAACATCCCGCCAATTCTACTTTTCTCAAATTTTCTTAATTAGTAAGTGATCTATTTCTATCCAGAATCTTTAAATTTTCTATAAATACAAATGCACAAAACTATGAAGAGTCACAAGGTTGACCTTTATATTTATTTTAAAAATCCCTAGTACATCAAGCATTGCTATTTTGCTCCTCATGAAATGGGTTTAAATAATATCATTTCTTTTTTTTCTTTTTTTTAAAAAGATTTATTTATTTACTTACTTAATTCCCCCCCACTCCCCCAGTTGTCTGTTCTCTGTGTCTGTTTGCTGTGTCTTGTTTCTTTGTCCGCGTCTGTTGTCGTCAGCAGCACGGGAAGTGTGGGCGGCGCCATTCCTGGGCAGGCTGCACTTTCTTTCCCGCTGGGCGTCTCTCCTTATGGGGAGCACTCCTTGCACGTGGGGCTCCCCTACGCGGGGGACACCCCTGCGTAGCACGGCACTCCTTGCGCGCATCAGCACTGCGCATGGGCCAGCTCCACACGTGTCAAGGAGGCCCGGGGTTTGAACCGCGGACCTCCCATGTGGAAATAATACCATTTCTTGACACAATTGAAAAATATGAGGAATTAATCTGAACAACCTTCTAGAAATAATAGAGTATATATTGTCCAGAATGAGTCAATAAAGAAAAATAATCAAAAGTTATCAGATTATTAAAAAAACCCAATCATCATTATAAGACCAAATAATGTGACACTATAACATAGTCAAAATAACGTTTCTTATTAACCATCACAGATATTAATTATTTTACTGCAATAAATAATAATTATTTATAGGTTTTATAACTATGGTATGCAACCTATAAATTTCAGATATAATTATAGCTCTGGATTGCTTCTTCATACAGATCTTGATGTTGAGTTTTCTAAGAAAGCTATCCAGGAAATCTGTCCTAGAAAACCTCAAGGTAAATATAGTCCTTTGTGTTCTATGTTATCTTGAATCTTCTTGTCTATTTGAGAGGTATAAAAGTACAACCCTAGATTTACCAATCCATTTATAAGACTGGATTAAGTTGTTTTAGAAAAGTAAAAGCCTAGATTTACCAATCCATTCATTAGACTGGATTAAGTTGTTTTTGGGTTATTATAGATGATTCTGTCACTGCCTATGACCTTTCTGCTTTGCTTATTTGAAGACAATGCCCACACTTGCCTGTGACTTTACATCTTCTTTATATCTTAGCATATTCTCTACCCATTGCAATCTTGGCCATACAGCAGAAGCTGGATTGCCAGAGTCACCATCTCATAAATGGCCTTCAAGATAAAGGATTTAAGTTGAAGATCGATATACAGCTTCCTCAGTCCTCAGTATAGAAAGGCTGAGATGCATTCCACCCTTCCTCAGAGAGTCTCTTGGGGTGGTAAAGTCTCAGTGGTTCACAGTGATGAACAGCTTATTAGTGCACCCTTTATTGGCTTTCTTCCATTTCCTCATTCTCCTGCTTCTTCACAATGCTTCCTTAGATCATCGCTCAAATAGCCTCCCTTTATCTAAATCCTTGTCTCAGGGTCTGCATTGGGGCTGAACATGTGGGGAAAGGAGTACTATGACCCCTATTTCCAAGATAAATTGCAAACTTTTCTAATATTTCATAATGTCTAGATAATAAAAGAAACCTGACATCTGATGTAGATGATTATGAACAATGATCCCATAGATGTGATGAAATTTTGAAAGACTTGGGACCCTATTAATTGCCAAATATCCCCTGTTACAAAAGTCATTATGTATTTTACAACACAGACTGTAGCTTCTTCTGTATTTTTTGGATATTTCATCCCACCATTCACGAGCTGATAAATTGAATTAGAATTAGCCATGGGTTCTGGAATGCAGTCTTGTCATCTTCACCTTCAATAGTGTCTCTGTCAGAAAGCCAAATTCACTACAAGATTTCATTCTTCATTCCCTCATATTATCACTGCTAATGTTCCTCAATGCTAATTTTCTATGACTCATTTCATTCCTTCTGACAGAAACAGAGAAGTGGTTTCCATTACATCATGTAACAACATTGAAGGGTAAGATTTTAAAAAAAAGTACTTCCCTGCCTGAAAATAAAACTTTTGGTACCAATTTTGGAAAGTCCTTTGTTCAACTCTGTATGGAGAAAGGATGCAACTAAGAAAGCCTCACGTCCTTGGCCCATAATTCAGGACCCACTATCACAGGGAAATTCCTTTATCCCATCAGAGCCCCTGTGCAACCCACAGATCAGACAAAGTCATCAAGTGTCACACCATGAAGCACCTTGATGTGCCATTAATGCACAATTGAGTATGATGGTTTCTTGCTGACTTTCATCTTCCTGCGTCAGGTACGGGGGTCTTTGTATAAATTAATATCACCCAAGGCACAAGTAATAGCTATGGCCAAAGCAATGCATATGGTTTCATCTGGGGTCACAGAATAGAGGACAACATAAATAGATTAAATAGGTGACATATAAGTAAAGAGAGGGAAAAATTCCCACTGGTTCATGGGGAAATAAAAGGGCTATTCTGATTCATTCAATTGTTACAAATAAATATATGAATTATCTCTTGCTTAAATGATTGCAACCACTTCTAACTCTACTTCCATCTTATAGTTTTCTCTTCAAGTTCAAACTTGAGTTTTCAACTGCAAATTTGACTAGTGTTGCCCCCTACAAACAATCTTACAGGATTTGTCTCTTTTATAAAACATGTTGCTCATTCTCCTTAGCAACACATGCGTGTGTTTTCACACTAACACCATCCTGCTGCTCTTGCCTCTCCCACAGTATTCCATAGCATACTTTGAATAGTTTGAAATGTAAACATATTTAAATGAGTATAGCTCTCCAAAACCTCTGTTTTATGATTCCCTTCATCTCTCTGGTAAAACTCTCCATTATACTTTTCACTCCTTTAACTCCAATGTACGCTTTAAGACTCAATGTAAATGACATTGAAAAAAAGACAAAACTAATCTGTGAAGATTAAATGAAGAAATAGTTTCCCAGGGTAGAAACGGAGTTGGAGAATGATCAGACGGGGTCATGAGGTAATTTTTTGGGATATGGGAATTTAAAACATGTATATATTAACTTGTATGATATTTACATGGAAGTACATAAGTGCCAAATCTCATCAAACTTGATAATTAAGGCTCTATTCTTTTGAGGGACATTTAATTTGGTTCCAGTTTAGGGCTAGTTTGGAAAAAAACTGCTATAAAAACTAATGTACAAGTATTGTGAATTTATATGCTTGTTTCTCTTAAAAAAAATGTCAAACAGTAAAATTGCTGGGTTATGATGTAGATGTGTGTTTCTATGCAAAAATTATTTTATTATAAAGTAAGAAGAGGAAACCATACCATTATGGGATGTGAGAAAGGAAAAAAATCATTATAACATATTATTTAAAGAACTTAGCTGTAATGTGCAGTGTGAAAAACCTCTGAAAAATTTCTGGGTCAATGTGAGGTTATATACCTTTAATGAAAATTTAAAATTCTTATTAGGCTTATAGAAGAAATGAGAGAACAGAAAGGTAGATACAGGAGAAATAATGGAAAATTGATGGAATATAAATATTGAGGGAATTGATAAAGATAGACAAAACTGAATGAATAAATGAATTTAGAATTAGGAAGGAAGAAAGCAAAAGAAAGAGAAAAAAAGGGAAAAGAGAAAGGAAAAGACAGTAGAATACAATAAATAACAATGAGTGAGAAGAGAAAAGTAGGTGAGATAATGAGGTGGGGATAAGAGGGAGATGCTAGATCTTACAATAAATCCCAGAGAAAAATTAGAGGAAAAAAATAAGAGGGAAAAAATGAAGATGGCAAATCAAAATTCAAGAAAATACTTTCTCTTCTCCCTTGAGAAATCTTATTGATTCTATTTGTGTTCTGAGGCTGGACAAATGATTCTAAGACTAGATAATTACAGATCACTTAATAACAAAAAACAAGTCACAAACACCTCAATGATGGATTTCCACAAGGATGGAGGGTGGGTGTCATGAAGTTTATCCACACTCAAATAAAAATGTCTTGTAGAAATAACTCCCATATTTTAGTCATTACAATCTAAAATCCAGTTACCCAGGAGTCTGCTGGAGGAAAGCAATTTTCCAGTTTCATGTTACCATCAGCAAATAACAGGTTTTCTTGTGCTAATGAGTGAATGACAAAATCTTTGGAGTCAGAAGAACACCTATATTTGAAATATTGCCAGATTTCTGACATTAAACAACTACAGAAAATAGTCTATGAAACTTATCATCTGGAGATTTTGTATAGATCCATGGAATAGTGTACAAGCATTATCAGTGAAGTTAGTGGCAACTGCTACCATGAGAAAGAGGACAAAATGAATTATCTCATTTATTACTGAACAGAGGAAGCTTGGAGAAACATGAAAAAAAAACAGTATTTAAATATCATTTGAAACTGAAATTTACTATAAAACACTAGGCACCAAGAGAATTATTCATGTAGTAGTATATAAAAGATTTAGCAGCAGCACCATTTGAAATATAAGTTTTACATTTATCAGTAGAATAGTGCCTACTATTCTATTTCACCTACAGACCTTGCTGGATGACAAAGTATGAAAAAAAATAATTACCCTTCATTTCTTCATCCTAAGAAATCCTTATTTCTCACACTCAATTTGTTATGAATTTTATCCAAGACCAGATAGCTCCCTGTCCACCGTCCAGGGAGATGCTGTCCTTCTAAAACTCATAGCATTTCGTGACATGTTGTCCAGGACTGAGACCAACACACTCCTGTGAAGGAACCCTGGGGATAAAAAGAGGAAGGATGCTGTAAGGGCTTCAGAAGGATGACAATGTTCTGGGATCAGCTCAGACTCTCAAAAAGGCCCAGAAATTCCTCCATTAATACCTTTCTTTGCTTGAAATTTGGTGGAAACAAGTTGTTGCAAGCAGCCAATTCATACGCCAGGTCAGCCCTCATTTCTACCCAGGGAAGTTACCCTGTCCACAATTGGGGACCGTGAATAGATAAGATACTGCAATAACAATTTATTTTAGAAGGAAATGAATAGAATAGAATTGCTAAATCTTGCTTTAATCAATAATTTCTGTCAGTCACCATGACATCTCTTTTCTGTTTACATTTTTAGAATTTTTCACCAAGAAAGTAAGGGTTGTAGATAAATACAACTTAGACATGATAGAATTTCATTGGGCTCATCTGCTTGTATGTCTAGCTTCTAAGTAATTAATGACATAAGCCGGGTGTTCCAGGCATCTGTAGTCCCGCCACCTGTATCCCCATGAACTTTAATATTGCATAATTTGCTAAAGATGAGAAAGGATGAGTTTGAGACAATCTGGGGTCTGTGTTTTAGGAGAAGTGTTTATGTATGGAGCAGGTGTTTAATGTGGAAAGTAAGGGAAAGTTAAAGCATAATATGCCTTGAAAACCTTCAATTCTGGTCCTTTCACCACGAAGTTCGTTTCTCTCTGTGTCAGTGCATAGGGTGCCCACATGACATTTCGCCCCTTTTGAATCTGTTTCAGATTCATGTTTACTTTCTCTTCCACTCAGTATCAAGGAATCAAACAACCTCTTACCTGATCGCAGTTAAATTATTTTAAAATGCTAAGAGTTATCAAGGTCGTACTCTTTTTGCCTCACATAGAAATTGGATTTAAAGTAATTTGGATGCATTTTGTTCTCCCTGTTCTATTCCTACTTACTCACAAAGACTGAAGAGGAGTAGTTATTACAAAAACAATATGTTTTTGTCATGTGTCCTTTTTAACTGCAAGAAAGTCTGCAAGGTAGTCAGGATATCACATTCTTATATCCAGTGTGAAAATTTGATCCTTACTTGGGAAAATGGGCAACTTTATACACAAGAATCTGGGGGAAAGTACTTTGGCTCTGGAATTTTCATCTTCTTATGCTATTTTCTTCATTTCTGTCATCAAAAAATTTTATATTCTCTTTATTTTCTATCTCCTCAGTATCCCAGAATCTGTTTCTTACCAGTCAAAATAACCAGGTATTTTATAAGCTACCATGTACTCAATATTTGAACTGTTACAGCCACTAATCTGCTCTCTATATAATTTCATTTAATACTAAGTTGATGAAGTTATTGACCTTTATTTACAGATGAGTATGCTGAGGGTAATAGGCAAAGTACTTTGGTAAGACCTCATAAATGGTACATGGGGGATTCAGGATTAGTAGCCAGATCATCTTTCTGATTTTCAAGTGGTTTATTTTATCCTTTTCTGATTACTAAAGAAGTAACCTGACAAAAAAGCATTGTTATCAGGTGAAGAGGGCAAAGTAAATAATTGTGCATTTACTATTAGGCTATCAGACAATTATTGATTGAACATTCATGACATACTGATACATTCAACTTATGAGACCTTTCTCCTTTAATGTCTACCATTATTGACAACTCACATTCATAACTAGTAGTACCTTCCTTTATACACTTAAACAAGCCCCCCGCGTCTACCACAACATACCATATATAGACATAAAAAGAATTTATTTTTCACAAGGGTGCGTATGGCTTTAATCCATATCTCTCGACCGTTCTGACCATAGTCCACATAATTTTATTATTAAAGAGCACAAGTATAGAGATCTCCTTGTCCTTTCCTTAATTTTCATTCACTTAATAATTATTGCACTGAAATTTCCTTTTATAGCCCATACACGTACTTCATGTGACCATGAAACAGTTATTTGTCTGACCAGATCAAAGAAAATCTCTTTTGAGGAGGGATCATGGTCACTGTTTAGGCAGAGAAAGATTGGACAAAAGATGTGAAATGCTCCAAATATTAGAGAGGGATTGATGAAACAGATTAAGGAAGATAAAAGTTTTCTTAAATTTGCGCTTTGGTTTTCTCAAAAGGGAACATGAGTTACATTTGCTAAAGATGAAGAATTAAAGAGGTATTAAAAGGTTTTCCTTATATTCAGAGAAGTTTGGGAATTCATATCACAGCAAATTAGTCTGAGTATAGAGTTATAATATAGTGTAGAATTATTAAAAGAGAAAGTGAATGCCCATTATACACAACAGAGGAAATGCTACCTTAACCAGAGTTTAGGTAGTCTAAATTTGCTAATCCAGTGACAGGATGTATCTAAATCACCCAGGTTCTACTTTTGACTACATTATATCCTACTTTAAATTGTCCTTTTTTCTAGATATCTGTACTTCTCTATTCTCATTTGTCTTCTAATCACCTGTCAAAACATATTCTCCAGTTTGTCTCCTCATTCCATCCACCAAATCTATCATAAACATACATGGACCTTAATTCTCAGTGAACCAACCTCCCTACCTGTCTCTCTAAGCAGACCACTCTCTTCAAATGTATTCTTAAGGTCACAAGGTCCCTGCAAAAAAAGTGACATATTCAGCATTATGGGGAAGGAATGAGTGAATGAATGTAAGAAAAGTAAATTTGCCCCTACCAAACCCCATTTGAAAACAAATGCCAATGTCTCAGGAATTAATGATCCACAACCTGGAATGAGCAGCAATGGGGCTCGAGGAACATAACACTATGTTCTAATGCATACAGAAGAGCAGAAATGGAATCTTCTGGGAAACCCCAAGAGTCCCCAGTGAATTTCTAATTGCAATGAGATAAGGTTGGCCTTTAGAGGTCAGTTAAGAAATATAACCCAATGGTGGCTTTTCAGAAAGCACAGCATAGATCAAGGTCTTCCATGAGCTAGAATTTTTGCAGGATTGTTTGCTTCTGACACTCTGATATACAGGATAGAGCTTAGGCTAATCTGGCCAAATTGCCAATGAAAGTAATGAGTTTATTTGTTCACTGTTCCATATGTCTGAATGATAGTGAGGGCTGTGGCCTTTTCACTTCCTGTTCATGTTCTCCAACTGCATGTATCAGAATCTGTGGTGAGAAGAGAGACCTCTAAATTCCATGGCATCCATCAGCATATCATATCTAGATTCCAAAATGGTACCACTGATTGGGATTCCTGGACTAGAGCATTTGCAGTTTTGGATTGGTTTTCCCTTCTTTTCAGTGTGCCTGGTGGCTCTACTAGGAAACATTACTTTACTGATCATCATCCCTGCAGAATGCAGTTCACACCAGCCCATGTACTTCTTCCTTGCAGTACTTGCAGCCACTTATGTAGGTCTCAGTGCAGCCATTGTTCCCAAGATGTTGGCCATTTTCTGTTTTGGTTCATGCTTCATGACCTTCGATGCCTGCCTTGCCCAGATCTTCTTCATCCATGCCTTGCTGGGTATGGAATCTGGTATCCTATTGGACATGGCCTTTGACTGATATGTGGCCATCTGTGATAGGTTGAGGCACATGTCCATCCTTACACCTTATGTATTGGTTTGGATGGTCCTAGTGGTGGCAATCCGGGTAACTGTGCTGGTTGGACTGTTACCCATTCTAATAAAAAAAACTGCACATTTTCCACACCATAGGTATTTCTCACTCCTACTGTGAGCACATGGCTGTAGTCAAGTTGACTACAGAAGACATTCAAGTCAGTAAAATATGTGATCTCTTTGTGGGTTTTACAATTCTGGGATTTAATATGATTTTCATCCTAGTGTCCTATATCCTGATTTTCCAGGCTGTTTTTCATCTACAACAAAAGGAGGCATGACTCAAAGCATTTAACACACGCTCAGCTAACATTTTTGTCTTCCTTGAGTTTTATATTCTTGCTTTTTTCAGACACCGTTTTGGATATCTTGCCCTTCTACAAACATTCTTCTGTCTACTATCTACCTCCCTGTGCTACCTGCACTCAATCCTATTGTGTATGGTGTATAAAAAATAAGGTAATCAGTAAGTGGGTGGCACAGATTTTTCTTCTGAATCATGGATCCAGTCATTGATGTATCAAATATTTATAGTCATGAAGAGAATACATTTACTTCCACAGGATGAAGATGAGTTTGAGACATTTGTGTTCATTTCTGGGGACTTCACATCATCATGTTCAATGTTAAAGGTAATTTGTTTTAATGAACTACAGCTCGGATGACCTAAAATATATTCTGGTTAAGACTGATATTTCCCTATCTCTTCATTTGATTTCTAATTTTATCTTTATTATTTCCTTCCTTTAATTTCTTTGTTTTTAGTTTGTAGTTCTTTAACTTCTTAACAAGAAAAATTGTATTGTCAATTTTCATACCTTCTTATGGAATACCTATATCTTGCACTGTAGATTTAACTTTTTAACCATTGCTTTTCTTTCTTGAAATAGATTTTAGCATTCTGTATTTGTATACTTATTCAGTACAAATATTTTTAATTTCCATTGTGATTCCTTCTTTAAATTATGGGATTTTTAAAAAAGATTTATTTATTTATTTATTTCTCTTCCCTCCCTGCCCCGCCCCGGGTGTCTGTTCTCTGTGTCTATTTGCTGCGTCTACTTCTTTGTCTGCTTCTGATGTTGTCAGCAGCATGGGAATCTGTGTTTCTTTTTGTTGCATCATCTTGTTGTGTCAGCTCTCCATGTGAGTGGCACCATTCTTAGACAGACTGCACTTTCTTTTGCACTGGGCGGTTCTCCTTATGGGGCGCACAACTTGCGCGTGGGGCTCCCCTACGTGGGGGACACCCTTGCATGGCATGGCACTCCTTGTGCGCATCAACACTGCACATGGGCCAGCTCCACATGGGTCAAGGAGGCCCAGGGTTTGAACCGTGGACCTCACGTGTGGTAGATGGACTCCCTAACCACTGGGCCAAGTCCGCTTCTCTAAATTATGGGATATCGAGATGTTTGTTGCTTAATTCCCAAATATTTGAGAATTTTCTCTTTTTTTATTTCTGTTTTAATTCTATTTTCTCAGAGAACATACACTTTAAAATATGAAATCTCACATATGTGTTAAGACTTGATTTAGGCTCAGTATAAAGATGTATTTTTATATCCTTGAAATTAAAATGTATTATGAAATGGTTGTATTTTTCTTTTCATGCAGAAAAAAAAACAAATGGACTAAGTTTCTACCTTAAAAAGTGAGAAATGAAGAGCAAATTAAATAAAAATTAGTAGAAAGTTGGAAATAATAAAGTGGTTAGAATGATTAGTGGAATATAAACAAATGACAGCTAAAGAAAATTCCAAGCCAATGATAAAGCAATGAAGAAAGGAATGAATGAAAGAAGGACGAGAAAGAATAAGTGAGAGAGGGAGAAGGAGAGAGAGAAGGAGAAATAGGAAGAGTAGTGGGAGGGGAAGGTAAGAGAAGAAGGAGGATGGGGAGGAAGAGAAGAATGAAAAGGAGAAGGAGAAGAAGAAGAAGGAAAAGAAGGAAAAGGAGTAGACACAATCATAAATAACTGATATAAATGAAGAAAGGGATTATCACGACAGAATACAATCATTTAGTCAATAACAATGGGATACTATGAATGATTCCTGGCCAATAAATTCAACAATGTAAATAAAGTAAACAAATTCTTGCTATATATGAAGTATGAAACCTGGAAAAAGATAGGTACATTTTGAAAGCCCTGAACATACTAATGAAAATTAATCCTTCATCAAAATGCTGATATTAAAAAATACATACAGGAAGAAAAAAATCAAAACAAAAAGAAAATACTACATGTAAAGGAGGTTTAACTCATGAATTACATCACATAATTAAGCTTAAATAATACAAATATAAAAAAATTTAGAAAACCCAAACAACAAAAATTTTCAGGTCAAAAAAATGGAGAATGCTACTGTAAGAGTGATATCCATTATGAAAAGAGAAACAAAAAATACTTAACAAAGTTGACAAATCAAATTAAGATTTAAATATAAGGATAAATCATAATGAAATGCATTTTCTGCCAAAGTTTTTCAACATTTTACAATTAACAATGTAAAAGGTATATTAAAATTCATAAAGCAGAAAATCATATAACTAACATTAGATATTCAGGAAAATCTTTTATGAAACTGCAGACAGTTTCAATGAAATTGAAGGGCTAACTTCATGCATAATGGTGAAATTAATGAACACTTTTCCCTAACATCAAAAACCATTCAAGAATCCCTTCTTCTACCCCTCCTATACCATATTGCATTGGATGTCTTAACAAAATAAAGCATGATAAATAATTAAAATAGGTGAATATGTCCTAATGAAAATACCTGAATTTTGCCTTCATTTTTGAAAAATATTGCCGTAAGGATAAAATTTTAGGGTGACAGTTTATCCCCCTTTGGCACTTTTAAATGGTTCTTCATTTATAGTCTAATTTCCATTTATTTTCATTGAAAAGCTACCTATCTGTTTTGTGATTGTTTCTTTTGAGAAAATCTCTTTATTTGCCTGCTCTCAATGTTTTATGCAATCAAGAGCTAGGCTTAAATTTTCCATGTTTTCGTCTATTTCCTTGAATATTTTAATCTTGGTTAATTCATCTCTTCCTCATGTAATTTAATATTATAATTCATCTGCAAGTATATTTGCTTTTTCCTATGATGTGATCCCTTGATATGGCCCTGCTTGGAACTCAAAAGAAACCTCAGGGTGTTTATCAAGGCTCCTCTATATTATCAAGTTTTAAAATCCATGCAATGTCATCTAGCAATGATTGGTTGATGAAATCCTTGCCCAGGTCTTTAACCTAACTTACGGTTTTGCCTGAATTATGGGATATAATCCTATACTTGCAAAATTTAGCCAGCAACTTGAAGGGTGATTAAAGAAGTGTTGACTTCACTCCTTTATGTTTGTCTTCTCTCTAGGGATTTGTACCTCAATATCTTCACTAGTTTAACCCTTCTTATACATGATAGAATATTATCATAATTCAAAAGATCTATCGGAATTGTAAAACTTTTTATTTGTTTGTTTGGAAGGCAAAGGATTGAGTGGATCTGAGCTCTGGTGATGCAAGGGGTTCTCATTAATAGAGATTTTACTTTTCTTCTCACTTTTAAATTCCACTTTCCCTGAGATTTTGAAGAAACAGTTACTATGGAGTAGAGAACACCCTGAATATGCCAGCTGAGTTTTTAACAATTCTTAAACACATGCAAAATACTTTAATCTGATCATAATCCTATGGAGACTTTAATCTAACCATGTCCCCTCTGACCAGACACATTGCATTCTCATTATATAATATTTTTATCAGGCTCAGTTGCACACAAAAGTTATAGCCTAGCGCTTTGTCTTCAGATGATTTATAGAACCAGAATTTTCTACTCCTAGTAGGGATCATAATTTTCCCTATTATTTCATAAATGTTTCATTCACAACATTAATCAAGAAGTTTCTAAAGACATTACCAATAAAAACTAGCATAAGTATCAAAATGTATATGCTCATAGCAATTCTATTGGTAACTGAATTTCCCAATTTAACCATCTCTCCCTGAGCAAGCATGTGGAAAGCTATTGTCTTAATACATTGCTCTATGCTGTTTTACTTTGTGTATATGACTTAAATTATCAGAGAATTTCTAAGCAAAATTGCATACTGAAATGTTGAAAACTGACTCAATTCTTCTAGGTGATCCAGATGCACAGTTGTTTATTATTAATTATCCTATTAACGGCTTCTTGAAATTTTTTATTCAGCAATGAAATTGCATGAGAAATATGGGTCAGTGATGCAGATAAGTATAAAGTATATGGAAAATGTCATTACAAAAACTGAATTATCCCAGAATTCAGTTTAGTAAGATAACATCAGGTGGGTAGATGATGGAGTAGGAAGCTCTAGGAATCAGTCCTACACCAAACAAACAATAAATTGGCAGGAACTGTGGAAATCAACTATTTGGAAACTCCAGAGTATGCAACACAGCAGCATCCAGGAAGGAGCAGGAGAAAGAAACTGGTAAATGATGATAGTTACCACAATTTCCCTTTATTTATTTGTTTGTTCATTTATTTAATTTTTATTAGATTGTCTTTTGTATAAGGCATATAGATCACAAAAAATGTTACATTAAAAAATAGAGGGGGTTCCCACAAATCCCTCACCCCACCCCTCCACTCCTCTCACATCAACAACCTCTTTCATCATTGTGGAACATTCATTGCATTTGGTGAATACATTTTGGTGCATGCTGCACCGCATGGATTTCTTTATCCCTGCAAGGGCTACCACACCATTTCCGCCAGTTTGTTGATGGGCAGCACTGGGCACTGGAGCTCAGGCTCCCAGCAGGGTTTGTTGGTGTCACAGTGGGACATAAATACTTACTCCTCCAAACTCTAAAATTGTGTGGTCTGATCACAGACACTACTTTTTTTTAAAAAGCCATTTTATTGAGATATATTCACATACCATACAATGGATCTACAGGACAAAATAAATGGCTTTTAGTATAATCATAGTGCTGTACATTCATCATCACAAAAAATGTTAGAACAATTTTCTTGCTCCAAAAAGAAATACTCCACACCCCTTAGCAGTCACCTTTCAATCTCTCTGTATTTCCCAAGCACTATGTAACCATTAATATACTTTCATCTATATAAATTGATTTATATTTACATTTTATATAAATGGAAGCATACAAAAGATCATACTTTTTTTCTCGTTTCTTTCACTTAGCATAATTTTTTGCCTATATTAACATCTTTAAACATTAACATACATTTTTTTCATTTTCAAAGAAAATGTCTTATATATGCAATATTACCCATATTAATATTTCACATAAGATTTTACTACGCTATACAGTCCCATTTTACATTTTGTGCTTTTCCTTCTAGTAATATAAATGTCCTTAGGTTTTTCCTCTTAACCCTAGTCATACCCATATAATAGCTTAGCTAGTAACAAACTCCATGATGTGCTCTCAACATTGCCATTCATTGCCAAAGATTTATGAACAAATGTTTAGCCAACTCTGCACAGATTAACCATCAACTTTTCCTTCAATGCCTTCATTCTATTTTCTGGTGACCTATATTCTAATTATTAATTCCATGAATTTACGTAATATATTTAGTTCATAGTAGTGCAATCACACATCTTCTGTCCTCTTATGTCTGGCTTACTTCACACAACATAATGTCCTCCAGGTTCATCCAAGTTGCCATATGCTTCATAACTTCATTTCTTATTGCTGCATAATATCCCATTGTATATATACATCACTATTCACCAGCTAATGGGTAACTGGCTAGTTTCCAACTTTTGGCTATCAAGAATAATGTAGTTATGAACATCAGTGTACTTAGGTCTATTCATGTCACTGTTCTCAGTTCTTCTGGGTATATACCTGGCATGGTATTGCCAGGTCACATGGCAAATCTATATTCATTATCTTTAGGAACTGACAATCAGTCTTCCACAATGGCTGTACCAGTCTACATTCCTACCAACAGTGAATAAGCATTCTTGTCTTTCCAGATCCTCTCCAACATTTATTGTTTTTCAACTTTTTAATATTGGCCAAAGGATTGTGGAAAGATAATGTCAGATTAGGGAGGCAGGGCTCAACACTCTCACAAAAACAACAGAGAAAGAGTCAAAAGCTGTGTGAAGGATCTGCTTTGGGGGTCAGCAGACCAAGGCAGTGCTTCACAATTACCAGGAGGGTAAGGGACAGAGAGACAAAGAACTGAAAACAACAAACATAAGTTACCAAAACCCTATAGTGGCTGGAAGGTCTCCCAACCCCCAACTCGAAGATATTAAGCTGGGGTAAAACCCTGGGTTCACATCAGTGGACTGAGAGGTGAATAGACACCATGCTCCCTGTCAGCAGTTACAAGTTTAAAGGGAGAGGGAGTTGGGCTTTTCCTTCAATGAATTAGGCCAGCAGAGGCCATTTTGAATCTGGGCACTGATCATACCAAAACACAGGAAAATGGAGTTTGAAAAACCTACATGGAAAAGTGTGCCATCTGCTGGCTGGTCTTGAAATCGCATGGACAATACTGCTTTGGTTCTCCCTGTACCTAACACCTGAGAGAAAATCTTCATACCATTAGTGAGGCCTTGGCAGAATTTTGATAACTTAGAAAAAGTTTGACCAAATATCAAATAAGAGCTTCGAAAAACACTTAATAGGCAAAGCAAGAAATTGGCCATCCATGTAAATTCACTAACGTATTCAGATGCCTAGATATCACCAAAAAATTATAAGCCTTATTAGGAAGAGGAAAAAAATGGCCTGGCCAAAGGAACAAACCAAATATCCTGAAGAGAAAAAGGATTTAAGACAACCAATATTAATCACACAACTCTCCTAAATCAATTCAAAAAATTGAAAAAAAAAATGACTAAAGGGATAAGGGATATTAAGAAGATACTGGGTGAGCATAAAGAACAATTTGGAAGCCTGCCAAAAAAAGTAACAGACCTTATGGGAAAAAAGACATGATGAATAAGATTAAAAATACATTAGAGGAAACAACCAGCAAGATGACAACAGAGTAAGGAGATCTGAGGGTCAGCTCCTGCTAATAGGCAGTTACTAAACACACAGAGGTATCTGGAGCTTGCTGAAGCACCCAGACCAGAATAGCATCCTGCATCATCTTTGAGGGAATAGAAGGATGAGACTGCCTACCTGCAGAGAAGATTTGTAAGTAGAGTGCTCTACGCTATGGAGGCTGGTGCCCATCCTCCACTAGAGTCACAAGCAACCTTGACAGTTGTTCTGTGGCTGGAATTGAAAGCTCCACTTCCCAAAACAGTGTAAGGAAGAGACAGTTGGGCACCAATTTCAGCTACTGATGAGTAAATTTGGCAGACTAAAGTATAATCCTAAGAATAGCTAAAGTTTGAACCTGTCCAAGTCACAAACAGGCTGGTAGCTACCATCTTAACTCCACACCCAACATGAGGGGAAACAGATTGGACTAAAAATCACAGTCCTAGTAGGGTCTGACTTCTTTTCATCCAGATCAGATGGCAGCTCTAGGCCAGGCCCTAGTCCAACTTACAGCAGAGAGGGAGCTGGGGGCACCTGCACAAACCTCTCTGGGAAGTTACCAGTCAAGCAATGGAGGCCAGTGATTATCCTACTTTGGCATTGCAAGCCACTGCAGGAGTTATTCTGTGGTTGGAATTTGAAGCTCCAATTCCTGAAAACAAGGGAGAAAGTGATGGCTGGCCACTGATTTCAGCTACTGATTAGTAAACTTGACTGGCTTAAGTATAACCATAAGAAAAGCTAAAATATGAACCCTTCCAGATTGGAAAGAGACCAGTGGCTACCATTTTGACTCTACCACAGCATGAGGGAAAGTTGGGCTGAATAAAAATGACAGTGAAGGTAGGAACCAGTTTCTTTCATCCAGATAGGCCTGCAGTCCTAGCCATGCCTTCAGCTCCATCTCTGGCAGGGAGGAAGCTGGTGGGCCCTGTATCAGGCTATCCAGGTAACTGCAGGTACATTTGGCTTGCACAGACTGGATAATTGGAAGTCTACTGGGGCAACTGTAGTCATCTTGGACCCACATTGCATAGATTGCTGCCCACGCTTACAGCTCCATCTCCACCCGAGGCAGGGGAGAAAGGGGTGTGAAACTTCATCTATCTCTCTGGGCAACTACAGTATAGGTCTACAGGACTTTGATTATTCCTCACAGTTGTGATTCCGTCTCTACCCCTGGCAAATGAGAAAGTTGGTAAAAGCTATATCAGCCCCTGAGGTAATGAGGGCAGCTTGAACCTCCACAGTTTATAGCACCAACTACATCCTTGGCTTTTTCTGCACAACCAGCAAGGGAGAAATGGCAGGAAGACCCAAACTAAAGAGAGAAACTACACCCAGAATAATACTCTAGTATGCCAGATACAGAGACACCAGCAAAAAATTACAATTCTCACCAAGAAAAAGGAAGATATGGCCCAGTTGAAGGAAAAAGATAAGCTTCCAGATGACATAAAGGAGCTGAGAAGACTAATCATAGATTTTCAAACAAATCTCCTTAATAAATTCAAAAAATGCCTAAAGAGATTAAGGATATTAAGAATATACTGGGTGAACACAAAATAATTTGAAAGCATACATAGAAAAATGGCAGATCTTATAGGAATGAAAGGCACAATAAATGAAATTTAAAAATCATTGGAATCATATAATAGCAAATTTGAAGAGGCAGAAGAAAGGATTGGTGAGCTTGAAGAAATGATCTCTGAAAGCAAACATACAAAAGAAGAGATGAAGAAAAAAATGGAAACAATCCAACAAGGTCTGAGGGAACTAAAGGACAGCAAAAGACATGCAAACATCCATGTCATGGGTGTCCCAGATGGAGAAAAGAAAGGAAAAGGGGAAGAAGGAATATTTGAAGAAATAATGGTAGAAAATTTCAACAGTTTACTGTTGCTTAAATAATTTCCTCTCTTGTGGTCTACTTAGAGATATTGAGTGTGCATACTCACAAACCTTCCCAAAATAAATGCTGATGAAGGCACAGATAAGCTCAGAAGCCATCTCCCAGCCCTTGCCTATCTCCCTACTTTACTTTCTTTCTTCATTTTGTGCAGATGTTTCAATGTTCCACTCGACAAGCCAGAGGAGATTATAGATTTAAAGGAACTACCTGAATGTACCTTGAATTCAAGGTACTTGCCAAGGCAGAAACTCTGCACAAATGTTACTTAATACAAGGTTTTTTCTCAGTGGCAGCACCCTTATCCACTTGGATGTATAAATTCCCCATCCCTGGGCTATTCAAGTATCTCTTCTTTCCAACTTGAAGTGGGGTAAGGAGCTACCATCAATCAACACTGCTCTGAGCATTGGCATCCCCAGGGGATCTGGCCAGAGTGATCTCCTCTCCTGTTCTTTTGGATCTTCTGTGCTATGTAAATAATAATGTAGTAATTTGCTGAAAGTCTTTGTTATGCCTGAGACTGTGTTCACAGGACATACTCTATAGCAACTAGCTCCACAATAATATTAACTATAATCCGTAGGTTAAATTAATTGTATTCTTCCCATACATCACCATATTCTTACCACCTTTTAATAGTCACATACAGTTGTTCTAGTTTATAGAAGAGCATTCTTTTATTTGCGCTATCAACCACAATCCTCACCCACCTCTGGTTTCATATGTTATTCAGTCCATAAATTATTCTCTAGCTATCTTTCTTTTATTTTTTAAGATTTATTTATTTATTTATTTCTCTCCCATTCCCCCTCCCCACCCTGGTTGTCTGTTCTCTGTGTCTATTTGCTAAGTCTTCTTCTTTGTCCTCTTCTGTTGTTGTCAGTGGCACGGGAATCTGTGTTTCTTTTTGTTGCATCATCTTGTTGTGTCAGCTCTCTGTGTGTGCAGCGCCATTCCTGGGCAGGCTGCACTTTCTTTCATGCTGGGCAGCTCTCCTTACAGGGCATAATCCTTGCAAGTGGGCTCCCCTACGGGGGGACACCCCTGCATGGCAGGGCACTCCTTACACGCATAAGCACTGCACATGGACCAGCTCCACACAGGTCTTAGAGGCCCGGGGTTTGAACTGCGGACCTCCCATGTGGTAGACGGATGCCCTAACCACTGGGCCAAGTCTGCCACCTCTAGCTTTCTTGCAGTTGACATTTACAACCCTAGAATACCCTTTCAGTCACAATCCCACTTAGAAAATAGCTGTGTTAATTATACTCACAATAATGTGTTACCATCAATTATATCCATTTCCACATTTTTACAGTCAAACTATTTAAAAATTCTACATACTGTAAACATCAATGCCATATCTCAGCCCTCCTCCTATCTCCTAATAACCTGTATTCGAGATTTTACCTCTGTGTTTATTCTTCATATTTCGTTTATATTAGTGAGAACATATGTATTAGTCAACCAAAGGAGCACTGATGAAAATTACCAGAAATCTGTTGGCTTTTATAAAAGGGAATTTATTTAGGGTAGAAGCTTACAGTTACCAGGCCATAAAGTGTGAGTTACTTTCCTCACCAAAGTCTGTTTCTATGTGTTGCAGCAAGATGGCTGCTGATATCTGCAAGGGTTCAGGCTTCCTCTTCCTCTTAAGGCTCCATGGTCCCTGTTTCTTCCAATATTGGCTGTAAGCTGGGATAAGTCTCATCCCTCTCCCAGAGCTCCTTCCTCTCCACAGGTCTGCTGTAGCCTGTCAGGCTAATGGCTCATCTCTCTTCCCTGGTTCTCTGCCTTGTCTAATGGAGCCTTTTCTGTGTGTTTACTTCCACAGGCTCTAACATCAAATCACCAGCATCAAAACTCTAAATTTTTCCTTTTCCATGTTGCTTACCCTGTGAGTCCCCAACCACCAAGGGGGCAGGGACTCAAGTACTATTGATGTTGCCCAATCAAAGCCTTAATCATAATTTAATGAAGTAAAAGTGAAATCTCTGTATCCAATACAATCTAAGGGTATCACTAACCCAGAGGAACAGATAAGTTTACAAACATAATCAGTACTTCTTTTTGGAATTTATCAATAATATTAAACTGCCACACCATATAATACTTGTCATTTGTGTCTGCATAATGTCTTCAAGGTGCATAATGTGTGTGTCATTGTGTCAGCATAATGTCTTCAAGGTGCATCCATGTTGTGTGTGGTTGTAGAATTTGAGAGAGGTTCAATTATTTGCATATAGAAAGGCCAGAACTAAGGAATGATTTTGAGAAGGAAAAATGAAGGCCGGTTGGACTCCAGAGCTTTCTGTTGCAAACCCAAGCCCCAGATGAGATTTTCAAGTTCCTTTTATACAGAGTAGGGAGTCAAATGGTGCTTTTATCAAAGAAAACTATTTTCTTTGTTAGTTAAGTCTTTGCCTGAGTACCAGGTAGGTTTTCAATTAACATATTGCCCACACCTCAGGTTAGCTTGAATTAGCATCTTGCCACATTCTGTCTGGATGCAACCTTGAATACACATTCAGTCTTACATCCTTTCTGAACATTCAAAGCCCATATCACTTAATTGGATTTCTAGAGACTAGGCACACATGGATATAGAATTAGATGATTTTGAATTCATGCACAGGCTATATTATATTTGCCATTCGAGGCCAAGTCCAAGTTCCCTTAAGTTTTGGCATCACCACCATCAGAGTTTCCCTGGACTGACTGGTATGTATATAGAGTTTGCATTGCTAAATTGCCTCCTGGGACTGGAATCGTTGCCATGGTCACCAAGAGCAGGACAGCAGCCTCTTACCCATTCCACACCCACAAGTCAGGACAGACAGTTTAGGTTAAGGTTATCTCTGAAGAGACAAAGAGCCTCCCACCCATAGCCCACACATCAATGTGTGCCCTAATTTTATTTCTTTTTTAAAAAATTATTATTTAAATATACTTAATAATATATTAATTAATATATAATTAGTATATTTATTAATATTTATCAGTTATTATCATTGTGGCACATTCATTGCATTTGATGAATTTGAGCTCTGTTACACCTCATGGGTTATAGTTCTCATTGTAGTTTATAATCTCCCCCAGTCCTTTTAGTGGGTTATGGCAAGATATATAATGTCCAGCATCTGTCCCTGCAATATCATTTAGAACAACTCCAAGTCCTAAAAATGCCCCCACATCACATCTCTTCTTTCCTCTCCCTGCCCTCAGCAAGTATTGGGGCCACTTTCTCCACATCAATGTTACAGTTTCTTGCATTACTAGGCACAATAGTTCTATAGTAGAATATCGGTAAGTCCACTCTAACCCATATTTTATTCTTCCATCCTGTGGACCCTGGGATGGTGATGTCCACTCCACTTCTATTTCAAGAGGGGGCTTAGATCCACCATGGCTGATATATGTGATTCTCCTGCTTGTAGGTGTAGGCACTCTTGGTTCCCTGGTGCGGTGGTTGACCATCTCCACCTCCCTGTTAGCCAACCTGTGCAAGTCCAACAAACTGAAGAGTAGAAGCTGCAACTCTGCTGAGGCTCAGGGCCCAGCTGGCACATGGCCAGTCCAGAGATTGAAGTCTCCTGGGTATATACCAACCCCAGCACCAACCACAGGTTCAGTAAAAGTGACAGAAGAGGGCATGTCTAGAAAGGTTACATCTCCATCACACTCAGGAACACAAATTCCAAAGTAAGGCCCACTGGTAAGGCACTGAACTCCAGAGCCAACTGCCATAATTGTAAAACCTGTGTGTCTCTGTAGCCCTCAGGAGCACCAGTACCTGGAGTTGTATCTACTTTGGCTGTCTCTGGGATCTTGCTGAGGTGTGCATAAGCGCTACCACTCTGATGACCTCCTGAGTCTTTTTTGAAAACTCTTAGCCATATACTCATTTGTCTTTACCATTTCCCCCTTTTATTCAAGATCTTTTTCTACTTGAACCACCAGTTAGTGATTGGTAGTAGTCCCGCAGCACCAGGAAGGATCATTTCTAGGAGTCATGTCCTGTTGTTGGGGGAAGATAATGCATTTACATGCTGAGTTTGGAACAGAGAGTGGCCACATTTGAGCAACATGGAGACTCTCATGAGGTAACTCTTAGGCACCTGGCAGCTTTAGGCCTAGTTCAATTTTCAAGCACACAGGCTCATAAGCATAGTCATCAGTGTCAAGGGCTCATCATTGGAGGATCCTTCTTCACTTGTCTTTGCCCTTGCACTTGGAGAATTTTTGCTGTTCTGTTGGGGAATGTGATAGAGCTCCCCTGGTTAGGAACTCAGCACTCTTTCAGTTGTCATTTGTAACTATAACTACTATGAAAATACCCAACATATCCAAACATTTTTATATACCCTATGTACATGCTCTAGATAACTCCCTCCCAACCATGTGGCCCCTGTCAATAACACCTCACACCAACATTCCTCTCCTGCCATAGCTGAACCCCTCTGTGGTCCAAAACTTCTTCAAAAATGAAGCCTAATATATTGCCAAATTCAATTAAGAGGAAAATTAAATAGCAGTGATATGTTTAAAGATAAATAGAATGCATACTAATTTAAAAAAACTAAAATAAAGTAAAAATAAATTGGGATTTTAAAAAATGAAAAATACAATAAAACTTTGTTTTTGACATTTTGCCTTTCATCACTGTAATAGGTGTTGCCCTGTATGTACAGTCGCAGGGCAATTTTTTTCATTTCTTCCTCTTCTTTTTTTTTTACTTTTTAATTTTGTCTTCAAAAAAGTTTTAGATCACATTAAAGTCACATATATCATATAGGGGCATTTCTTATATCTAACATCAAACTCTTTCTCCTTTTCCCAAGTGATGATCTTTTTACATGTTCATGTTATTTTTGCTGCAGCTGATGTACAGGTATTGAAACATGGCTATCAAACATGGTTCCATTTTGTTTTACATTATGGTTTATATTTTAGACAATACAATTTTCTAAAATTTTAGTTACCTTATGTTTTATATTATGGTTTACATTTTATCCTATAGACTTTTATACATTTTTGGTGTAATTTAACATGACCTGTATCCATCATTGCACAATATTGCAGAATACTTCCATTGGCCCCCAGTTACCCTCCTTCTGTCTCTTCTATATGTCTCTCCCCCCTTCCCCCAGGGCCCACAGTGACAATCAATCTTCACTGCTTGAAGGACCAGAATCATAGATACTTGCAACGGTGCCAAGAGCCTGACATACTGGACTGTCTTCCCGTATTGGGAGCCACCAATTCTATTGAGAGACACAATTCCCTCTGTTGGAGAACATCAGGCCTCCCCAGGATGGGGGCACACATTCCCACTCATTGTATGGGTTTTCACCCAATCATATAACACTATGAGAAGATGACAGGCACTCACACACTTCCTAGAAGGCTGCCCCTGTTCCAGATGCTCCCCCCCTTAAGCAACTTCAACAGGTAATCCTTCCTTATTATATTTTCTAAAGAGTTTTCTCAACATTGTGCTTTCAACCACATACCCAGCAATCTCCCATGTTCAACTTCCCCCCAACCCTTTGCCCAATTCCTTGGGCCATCTGACATCCTTCCAACCCCAGCCCCTTTCAAGACTGCAAAGCCCCACCCAAAAGTATCCCTATGCCCCTGTCTTTTCCTTTCCATATACAATACTTACCTCTACCTTTATCAAGACTCATCCATGTTATTATGTATGTCCCAATTTCATTTCTTTTTTTAGCAGTATAGTATTCCGACATATGTATATACTACATTTTGTTTATCCATTTATTGGTTGATGGACACTAGGGTGTTTCTTTGTTTTGGCAACTGTGTTTAATACCACAATGAACATCAGCGTGCAAAAGTCTGTACCCATAGTGTTTCAATTGTTCTGAAATTATGCCTATAAGGGAATTACCAGATCATATAGGAGTTCTATATTTAGCTTTTTGAAGAAGCACCAAACTGTCTTACACAGAGGCTGTACCATTCCACATTCCCACCAACATTAAAGCAGTTTTCCTATTCTTCCACATCATTTCCAGCAAATGATATTTTAAAAAAATAATCTCCATTTTATGAAGTATGAGATATCACAGAGTGGTTATGATTTGCATTTCCCTAATAGCTAGTGATATTGAATGTTTTTATGTGCTTTTTCATCATTTCTGTATCAATTTCTTCTTGGGAGAAATCTCTATTTGAGTCTTTTGACCATTTTAAAATTGGACTGCTTGCTCTTTTATTATTGAGTTGTAAAATCTCTTTATATGCATACAAATCAAACCGTTATTACTATGTGGTTTATAAATATTTTATCCCATTGAGTGGGTTGCCTTTTCACCTTCTTGACAAAGTCCTTTGAATTGCAAAAGTATTTAAGTTTATGAAGGTCCCATTTATCCATTTATTTTCTTTCATTGCTTATGCTTTTTGGTGTAAGATTTAAGAAACCCCCACCTAACACCAGGTCTTGAAGATGTTTCCCTACTTTTTTTGTAGGAGTTTTATGGTTCTTGCTTTTATATTTAGGTCTTTGACCCATTCTGTTAATTTTGTTAAGATGTGAGTTAGGCATCCTCTTTCTTTCTTTTGGCTACAAATATTTATTTCTCCCAGGTCTATTTGTTGAATAGAATATTCTGCCACAGCTGGGTGGATTTGACAGCCTTGTCAAAAATCAATTATCCATAGATGTGAGGGTCTAATTCTGAATCATCAGTTAGGTTCCACTGATCTATATATCTATTTGTATGCCAGTATCATGCTATTTTACCACTGTATTTAGGCAATATGATTTAAAGTCTGGAAGTGAAAATCCTCTAACTTTATTCTTCCTTTTTAAGATGTTTCTAGCTATTAGGGGCCACTTAGCCTTCCAAAGAAGTTTGATTATTTGGTTTTCCATTTCTGCAAAAAAAGTTGTTGGTATATTTATCAGGATTGTATTGAATCTGTATATGAATTTGGGTAGAATTGGCATCTTAATGATATTTAGTCTTCCCATCCATGAACATTAATTGTTCTTCCTTTTATTTAAATCCTCATTAATTTCCTTTAACTATGCATTGCAGTATTCCGAATACAAGTGATTTATATCCTTGGTTAAATTTATTCCTAAATATTTTAGTATTTTTTCTGTTACTGTAAATGGAATTTTCCCCCCACTTCTTACTTAGATTGCGCATTACTAGTGTGTAGAAACACTACTGATTTTTGCATATTAATCTTGTATCCTGTCACTCTGCTGAATTCATGTTACCTTTAGGAGCTTGTTGTAGATATTTTAGATTTTCTATGTATAGGATCATATCGTCTGTGAGTAGGAAATGTTTTATTTCTTCCTTTCCAATTTGGAAGCAATTTAATTCTTTTTCTTTCTTGGTTGCTCTAGCTAGAATCTCTTGCACTATATTGACAACAGTTTTGGCAGTTGGCATCCTTGTTTTGAGCTCGATCTCAAAGGGAAAACATTCAGTCTTTCACCGTTGAGTGCAATGTTAGCTGTGGGTTTTTCATAAAAGTTCTTTATCATGTTGAGAAAGTTTCCTTCTACTTCTACCTTTTGTAATATTTTTATCAAGAATGGATGCTGGATTTTGTCAAATGCCTTTTCTGCTTCAATCAAGATAATCATGCAGGTTTCTTTTTTGTTTTTTTTTTCATTTTTTTTCTTTTTTTAAAAGAGTGTAAACTACAACATAAACTATAATCCATACTGTGTAGCAATGCTCCAAAATATACCCATCAAATGCAATGAATATACCCCACTAATGAAAGAAGTTGTTGATTCTTTGATTTGTTAATGTGGTATATTGCACTGATTGATTTTCTTATGTTGAACTACCTTTGCATGCTTGGAATAAAACACAGTTGATCCTGATTAATAATTCTTTTAATGCATTTTTGGGTTTGGTTAGTTTTTTATTTTTATTTTTTGAGGATTTTGGCATCCATATTCGATAGGGAATTGGGCCTGTGATTTTTTAAATCTTTTTTATTTATTTTTTAAAAATACATAGATCACACAAAATGTTACATTAAAAAATATAGAAGACTCCCATATGCTCCACTCCCCACACCTTCCACTTTTCCCAAATCAGCAACTTCTTTCATTTGTATAGTACATTCATTGCATTTGATGAATATATTTTGAAGTATTGCTACACAGCATGGATTATAGTTTACATTGTAGTTTACACTCTCTCTCAGTGGGTTATGGCAGGATATATAATGTCCTGCATCTGTTCTGGCAATATCATTCAGGACAACTCCAAGCAAGTACTGAAAATGCTTCCTTATTATACTTCTTTTTCTCTCTCCCTGCCTTCAGCACCTCCAGTGGACACTGTCTCAACATCAATGATGTACTTTCTTCCATTGCTAGAGTCACAATAATTCTATAGTAGAATACCAGTAAGTCCACTCTTATCCATATTTTATTAGTCAATCCTGAGGACTCTGGGATGGTGATGTCCACTCCACCTCTTGAGAGGGGGTTTCAGTCCCACATGGCTGATGGATGGAACTCTCCTGCTTGCAGTTGTAGACTCTCTCAATTTCTTGGTGTGGTGGTTTTCAATCCTCACCTCCTTATTAGTTGACCTCAGTAAGTCCCATGAACTGGAGAGCAGATGTTGCAACTCTGCTGAGGCTCAGGGCCCAGCTGGCACACAGATAGCCCAGATATTCAAGTGTCCCAGACATACACTAACCCCAGCACCACCCACAGGTTCAATAAAAGGGACAAAAGAGGCATGAGTAGAGAAGTCACATCTGAGTCCAACTCCACCACACTCAGAAGCACCAATTCCAATGTAGGACCCACTGGCAAGGCACCAAACTCTGGAGCCATCTGCCATGACCATAGGACCTGGGGGTCTCCACAGGCCTCAGGGGCACCACTACCTGGGGGAGTAGGAATTGCAACTCCATTGAGATTCAGGCCTCAGCTAGCTTATGGACAGCATAAAGATTTAAATCTCTTGGATGTATCCTAACAACTCTAGTATTAATTATAGGTTCAAATAGAAAGAAGAAGAGCCATGTGTAAGGAAACCATATCTGAGTCCAACTCTATCACACTGAGGAGCATAAATTCCAAAGTATGGCCCACTGGTAAGGTATAAAACTCCTGAGCTATCTGTCTTGAATTGTGGTCATGGTTGGATTGCCAACTTGTCCAGCAAGTTAGAGATGGCATGGCAAAACTACACTTAAACACAATTAAGTTGCAGAGCTTATTTAATTAATTAATTCATCCTCTTTATTCAGATATATACTTTTGCATCTCTGAACTTTGTATTTCTTACTGTAATGTCCAGAGGCAATGTTCAGAGGCAGGGGAGTAGGACAGCACAAGCTGTTTTGCTGAATGTTGATGCCTGAAAAAGAAGATATGCAAATCCTCACTACTCTCTTAGGTTTTACTTCTGCTATTTATGATTAGGGGAAGGGGTAAAGTTGACGGAGCTGTTTTCAGCTCGGGGATATTTGCACAAGTGATAACAAACAAAAGCATTCATGGCTGGCTTCAGCTCACTGATGTTAGTAGTAATTATAAATTCTTTATTCATGTACCCACATTGAATAGAGTGTCTGGATATCTCCAGCACCCTGAGGAGCTCAGCTATTTTTGGTAGTATCTATGTTGGCAGTCAATGGGAACCTGCTGAGACATGCATAAGAGTAACCTCTGGAATGACCTTCTTACTCACTTTGAAGTCTCTTAGTCATATAAATGCATTTGTCTTTACTTTTCTCCCAACTTTAACATTATTGAATAATGTCACTATGAACATTGGTGTGCATATATCTGCTAAAGTCCTTGCTTTCATTTCCTCAGGGTATATACCCAGCAGTAGAATTGGTGGATTATGTGACAGTTCTATAATTAGTTTTCTGAGGAACCACCATACTGTCCTCCACAATGACTTCACTATTCTACATTCCCAACAGCAGTAGATGAGGGTTCCCTTTCCTCCACATCCTCTTCAACATTTGTAGTCCCCTGTTTTTTAATAGCTGCCAGTCTAATGGGTGTAAGGCGATATCTCATTGTAGTGTTGATTTGCATTTCCCTAATAGCTCATGATGTTGAGCATCTTTTCATGTGCTTTTTAATCATTTGCATTTCTTCTTTGAAGAAGTGTCTATTCAAAGCACTTGATTATTTTTTAAATGGGTTATCTTTTTATTTTCAAGGTATAGGATTTCTTTATATATGCTGGATATTAGGCACCTGTCAGATATGTGGTTGCAAAATATGTTCACCCATTGACTAGGCTGCCTTTTCACTTTCTTGACAAACTCCTTTGAAATACAAAAGTTTTCAATTTTGAGGAGGTCTTATTTATCTATTTTTTTCTTTCATTGCTCATGCTTTGGGTTTAAAGTTCATGAAACCATTTACTCTCTCAAGATCCTGTAGACACTTCTCCACATTACCTTCCAAATCTTTATGGCCTTGGCTCTTATATTTAGATCTGTGACCCATTTTGAGCTAATGTTTGTATTAGGTGTGAGATGGTGTTCCACTCTCATTCTTTTAAATATGGAAATCCTGTTCTCTAAGCACCATTTGTTGAAGAGGCCATTCTTTCCCAGTTAAATGGGCTTGATGGTCTTGTTGAATATCAGTTCACTATATGTGTGAGGATCTATATCAGAACGCTCAATTCGATTCCAATGTCTATCATCGTGTCAATACCATGCAGTTTTGGATCCTGTGGCTTTGTAGTATGTTTTAAAATCAGATAGTGTGATTCTTCCAATTTCATTTTTCTTTTTCAATATGTCTTGGCTATTTGGGGCCTCTTGCCATTCCAAATGAATTTCATAGTTTTTCCAATTCAGTAAAAATTCTATGGTGATTTTTATTGGGATTGCATTAAATCTGTAGATCAGTTTGGATAGTAAACATCTTAATGAGGTTTATTCTTCCTATCCATGAACAGGGAATATTCTTCCATTTATTTTTTTTATTTTTATTTTTATTTTATCTCCCCCCCCTTGCAACTTTTTGCATGCTGTCTGTTGTCTGTGTCCATTCATTGTGCATTCTTCTGTGTCTGTATTTATTTTTATTTATCCCCGCCCCCTTTGTGGCTTCCTTGCTGTCTGTAGTCTGTGTCCTTTTGCTGCATGCTCTTCTACATTTTTGCTAGTCTCCCTTTTTTGTTGTTGTTGCATCACCTTGCTGAGTCAGCTTTCCATGTTTTTTGCGGGCTGGGTGGCACTCTGCGGAGCTGTGCCAGCAGCTCTCCACAGCGTGCATGCAAGCCTGCCTTCACAAGGAGGCCCCAGAACACGAACCCATGGCCTCCTGTATGGTAGACAGGAGCCAAATGGACTGAGCCACAGCCTTTCCCTCTTCCAGTTATTCCAGGCTTCTTTGATTTCCTTTAACAGTGTTTTGTAGTTTTCTGCATATAATGCAGTTGCCCAGAAAGGGTAAGGGAGCTTTGTCCCTCTCATGTGCTGGCAGGGGTAGGGAAGGAGTCAAAGACATGTCCAATAATCTAGTTTGGGTAGGTTAAAAGTTCTCAGTATCCTGGAGAGGTTGAGAGAGCACTGTCCCTTCTGCCCAGTTAGCGGAGGGGAGGGATTCATAGAATGCTCAACATGCTAGTGCATGTAGGCCAAAAGCACCTTTAGCCTACATGCTAGGTTGCTGCAAGTTCAATCAGCTTTCTCCCTGTTTGAGGTGGTGCAACCTGGGTGGAAAGAAACCAGTCCCTACTGGCACTGTGACTGTCAATCACCCATGCTTTTCCACATGCCAGGGACATAATTAAAATGGAAACTACTAACCTCTTTCTGAGTTGGACAGGTTCCAACTTTAACTATTCTTAGGATTGGACTTTAGCCATCTCAATTTACTAATCATTAGGTGAAATCAGAGCTCCACCATCTCTTTTTTTAAAGAACTCAATTTTATTGATACATATCAATAAAACATACAATTCTTCCAAAGTGTACAATCAGCTGAATTTGGTATATCACAGAGTTGTGCATTTATCACTTCAATCATTATTAAAGTATTTTCATAATGTCAGTAATAATAATAAATAAAAAGACAAAGAAAATTCCTCACTTCTCAATCTCTGTTTCCCCTTCTGTACATAGCTGCTATTTCTGGGTATTCTTACACAATTATTTGATTGTTTATTAAGCAAGTTTATTGAGATATGTTCACATACAATATGATGTATGCAAAGTATATAAGCAATGGCTTTTAGTATAATCACAATGTTGTACATTCATCATCTCAAAAATTTTAGAAGAATTTCATTACTCTAAAAAGAAAGACTCCATGTTCCTTAGCACTTTTTCCCAGTCCTACATATCTACTAATCTAATGTCATCTTTATAAATTGATTTATATTTATATTTTATATAAATGAAATCATATAATATGTAGTACTCGGTGTCTCATCTCCTTCACTTAGTAGGATTTTTTTTTTGGTCTGATATTAACCTTTTGTAATATTAACCTACATTTGTTCAACTTCAAAGAAAGAAAAACAGTCTTATATAATCCACTTCCTTTTTGAGAAGTGGATTTCCCAACTCGAGCCAGGGAACATCTCTCAGGGCAGCTTCTGCTACAGGCAGAGAATGTGTATCAGTCTCCCCAACTTGGAGTGCTCTACTCATGAATTTTCACTGCCGTTGGACAGTCTCTTCCTTCCATTCTTCCAAGGAAGCTGCAAGAAGCTCTTCTGGTCCTTTGAGCCCCCAAACTGGTGATTTAAATATCTCTGGCTGATTCCTAACTGCACTGTGAGAGTACCTTATTCTACTACCAGGAAATTTTGTGCAGGTACATAGATGTTACCATGCTGTTTTTCTTCTTCCACTGATGTAACTCTTACTACCCCAGGAACATCACCCAGGAAAATATGGCAAAATGATTACTGTAGTCAGCCTTGAAATTTCACAGCGATCCGGACTTCAAGTGGGCACCTGGACATTCTTAGGTGGTTCTTCAAGAATTTGAGCTCTAGTGGTGTAAGAGCCAAATCAGTAGCTTTAGGTCTTGAAACATTTACAAATATTATGCAGTCTCATGTACTAAATTCTCACCTTCAATTCTGTTGGGGATTGAATCATGTCCCCTGCAATACATATTCCCATCCTAACTCCCAGTCCGTGTGTGTGACATCTTTGTAAATACAGTCTTCAAGGATCCTATTAAGATGAGGCAAAATAGAATCAGACAGGTTCTGATGAAGACTTCTGAATGAAGCCTAATAAAACTAGGAAACTTTACATGGAGGCAGAAACCAGAGGAAGAGACAGAAGAATATAGATCACCATATGACAGAGACAGAAGAAGATAAATCTCTCAGCACAAATTTTGCTGCATTCTAAAGCTTAATTCTTCCCTTGGACTTGGCTCTTTACATATCAATGATCACTAAGAGACAGGTGAATTATACCTGCACCATCCCTCCCAGTTTACTAGCTGAGTCAGGTATTTTGATTTCATACCTATTATTATGTCTATCCTATGGTAGTGTGCACTACTTTATGACAGTGGACAATAGTCCTCACTCATAGACACTAAATCCTCATTGCTATTGTATGCAATTAGTCTGCTGCTTCAAACAAATATTTTTTTTCTTGCACTATTACAATAAAACCTTAAGATATATGATATGTGCTTTACCTTTTAGCCACCCTGGTATGATCATCTACTAGTTCTTGCACCAACTAGCAAGAACAGGCATGCTATAAAAAATGAAGTCATGCTTTTATGAAAAATTTTATCTAAACAGGAGTTATAATTCTCAGTATAGAATATTTTTATCATATAAAGCTATATACCTATACTGAAGCATAGCTTCACTTCCTCAGATGATGGATCAAAATGATGCTGTTCAAATTTATATAGTCAAAAAGTAGAATACACAATACTAGGAGGGAGCTGAATTTGGGGTAGGAAATGGGGAGTTAATGCTTATTTGATATGGAATTTATGTTCAGGGTAATGGAAAAGTTTTGCTAGTAGATAGTGGTGACGCAACATTGGGAATGTAATAGGCGCCACTGATTTATAGATCTCAATATGATTAAAGGAGAAAATCTAGGTTGTATGTATGTTATAAGAATAAATAAATAAAAACAGACATAAGACTACACAACACAGTGAACCCTGATGTAAACTATGGACTATATATTTAATACAATTATAATTTTATAATTAATTTTTCATTAATTGATAAAAAAGACACCACACTAGTGAAAAAATGTTAATAAAGGGAGTATGAGGGAACTCTATTTAAAAATAAATAAATGAATATATATATATACACACACTTCTAGTATACCAAATATTAAAACCAACAACAACAAAAACCACTATGCAATAGTTCTGGAAAGAAGGCATCAGAGTAGGAGGCAGGGCTCAACTCTCTCACAAAAACAATGGAGAAAGGACCAAAAGTTGTCCAAGGAAATTGCTTTGGGGGCCAGCAGACCAAGACAGTGCTACATAGCTCAGGAGGACAAGGGACAGAGAGACAAACAACCTAAAACAACAAACAGGAGTTACTAAAACTCTGTGGCAGAAGGGAAGGGCTGCCAACTCTCAACCCAAAATATTAAGCTGGGGTAAATCCACCTGCTTACCGCAATCAGCAGAGAGAGTAACAGACATCTTCCTCTCTGTCACCTATTACAAGAGAAAAAGCAGAGAGAGTTGGGGGGCTTCTCTTCAGTGTATTTGGTCAGCAAAGCCTGCTTTGAAACTTGGCTCTGGCCAGACCAAAATATAGGAGAGTGAACTTTGAAAGAAACACCTTGGTGGAAAGGTGCACTGATGAACACCATCTGCTGTCAGATCTGGAAATTGCATGGAGAAAAACACTCTAAGGGCTCTCTTTATCCGAGTTCCTGGGGAAAAAATCTTTGCCCATTAGTGAGTCCCAGGCATGATTTTGATAAATTAAGCTGGGCAATTTTGAAGACTTTGAATAAGTTCAAGAAAATATCAAAGTACAACAACAACAGAAAATAGGCACTTGTGAGAAACTGGCCATCAGAGTAAATTCACCAAAATATTTAGATGCCTGATATTCACCAAAAAATTACAAGGCATATTAGGAAATTGGAAGGGATGGCCCAGACTAAGGAAAAAAACAAATATCCTGAATAGATATAGAATTTAAGACAAGTAATCAGGGATAATCCTACCTCTCTCCTAAGTAAATTCAAAGAATTGAGAGAAAATAAGACTAAAGGAAAAATAATATAAAGAAGACACTGTGTGAGCACAAAAAAATAATTTGAAAGCCTATGAGGAAAAGTAATGTGCCTTATGGGAATGAAAGACACAATGGATGAGATTAAAAATACAATAGAGGCACATATGGGCAGATTTGAATTGATTGAAGACAGAACTAGTGATTTTCAAGGCAGAACATCAGAATTGGAAAAGGGAAGAGAGCAGAAAGAGAAAAGAAAAGGAAGATGGAATGGAGAATCAGAGAATAGAATGACAAGGCAAAATTCACAAACACGTGCATTATCAGTATCCCAGAAAAAGAAAATGGAAAAGGGGCAGAAAGCATATTTGAGGAAATAGCAACTGAAAACTTCACAAACTTTATGAAAAACATACATATCGATATTCAAGAAGGAAAATGTACCCCAAACAGAAAAAATCAGAATAGACTTACCCAGCAGTCACAATGACAAACAATGGAGACAAAGAGAAGATCTTGAAAGTAGCAAGAGAAAAACTAGGCAACACATACAAGGGAAACTCCATAAGATTGTCACTCTCTCATCAGAAACTATGGATAAAAGAAGAAAGTGGTACAATGCATTTAATGTACTGAAAGAGGAAAACTGCCAGCCAACAATTCTGTATCTGGCAGACTGAACCTTTAAAAATTGGGGCGATTTTAACCTGGTCAGCTAACAGGGCGGTGAAGAAGGTCAACCACCACACCAGGTTGCCAAGAGTGCCTACAACTGCAAGCAAGAGACTTATATCCATCATCCATGTGGAATCTTAGCCCCCTCTCAATATAGAGGTGGAATGGACATAACCATCCCAGGGTCCACAAGGTGGAGGAATAGAGTATGGATTAGAGTGAACTTACTGATATTCTACTGTGGAACTATTGTGATTAGTAATGGAAGAAATTGTAGCATTGATGTGGAGAATGTGGTCAAGGTAGCTGCTGAGGGTAGGAAGAGGGAAAATGAGATATGAAGTGGGGCCATTTTCAGGACTTAAAATTGTCCTGGGTGGTATTGCAGGGACAGATGCTGGACACTGTATAGCCTGCCATGGCCCACTGGGTGGACTGGGGTAGAGTGTTAAATACAATGTAAACCATTATCATTGTGGTGCAGCAGTGCTCCAAAATGTATTCACCAAATGCAATGAATATGCCATGATGATGAAAGAGGTTGTTGATGTGGGAGAAGTGGGGTGAGGGATTTGGGGGTTTATGGGGACCTCATATTTTTTTAATGTAACATTTTAAAAAATAAAGAGAAAAAAAATCAGGGTGTTTTAAAAGTCTTCAGAGACAAGCAAAACTGATAGAATATGTTACCAAAAGACCAGAATTACAAGAGATACTAAAGGGAGTGCTGAAAGGTAAAAACAAGGGTGAGAGCCTTGGAGAAGAGTATAGAAATGAAGATTATTAAGAAGGGTAAATTAATGGATAAAAAGGCAGGCAATCGTATGATATGAAAACAGCAGAAAGCCAAGGGTTAAATTTATGAAGTAAGTAATGTGTTTATGATTATAATGCTTGTCAATGGTTTGAACTTCCCAATCAAAAGACATAGACTGATAGAATGGATTAAAAAATATGAGCCATCTATATGTTGTCTACAAAAGACTCACCTATAGACACAAAGACAAAAACCGGTTAATAGTGAAAGGTTGGAAAAAATATATTTCATGCAAGTAATAGCCCAAAAATGCTGGAGTAATAATATTAATATTGGACAAAATATAATTTAAATGCAAAACTGTTATAAGGGATAAATAAGGTCATTCTATAGTAATAAAATGGTCAGAGTACCAAGAAGAACTATCTATATTAAACATTATGCACCGAACTTAGGTGTACCAAGATACATGAGAAACACACTTGTAAAGCTGAAGGGAGAAATTGATGTCTCTACAATTATAGTTGGAGACTTCAATATACTCTCAGTATTAGATAGAACATCTGGACAGAGATAAATACAGAAACAGAGAGTTTGAATCATATGATAAATGAACTAGATCTAATAGACATCTATTGAGCATTGCACCCCAAAACAGCAAGATATAAAATCTTTATAAGTGTACATGGATCCTTTTCCAAGACAGAACATACGTTGGGTCACAAGATAAGAATCAATAAATTAAAAAAAAAAACACAATAGAAACAACAAAACTAAAAGTAGTTTCTTTGAGAAGATCAATAAAATCAACAAAACATTAGCTAGATTGACAAAGAAAAAAAGAAGATGAAAATAAATAAAATCAGAAATGAGAGGGAGTACATTACCACTGACACTAGAAAAATAAGAGAGATCTGAAGAGAATACTATGAACAATTCATAAGCCATTAAAACTAGGAAATGTAGATGTGATTTCTAGGGAAAATTCCTAGAAACACATGACCCACCTACCTTGACGACAGAAGAAATAGGAAACTGCAACAAACCAATCTCAAGTAAAGCTCAGAACCAGATTGCTTTACAGATGAATTCTACCAATTATTTAAGATGATCTAATACCGATCTTGCACAAGCTATTCCAAAAAATTGAGTATAAAACAATGTTCCCAAACTCATTCCATGAAACAAACATGATCCTAATATTTAAACTAGGTAAAAATACTATGATACAAGAATATCCCTAATTAATATAGATGCAAAAATCCTCAACAAAATAATTGCACACCAAATCCAAAAGCGCATTACAAGAATTTTACAACACAGTGAAATGCGTTTTATCTTAGCTGTGCAAAGGTGGTTCAACACAAGAAAATCAATTAGTGTGATAAACCACATTGACAAATTGAAGAAAAAAAATCATATGAGCCTCTTAATTGATGCAGAAAAGGCATTTGACAAAATACAGCACCCTTTCTTGATAAAAACATTTTAAATGATAGGAACTGAGGGAAGCTTTCTCAATATTCTAAAATGTCTATGTGAAAAACTGCAGCTAGCATTGTCTTCAACAGTGAAAGACTGAAAGCTTTTTGACTGAGATCAGGAACAAGACAAGAATGCCCACTGTCACCACTGTTATTCAATATTGTGCTAGAAGTTCTGGCTAGAGCAATTAGGTTAGACAAAGAAATAAAATCACCAAAACAGGAATTGAAAAATTAAAACATTCACAATATGTTGATGAGATGACCCTACATCTAGAAAATCCTGAAAATTCCACAAAAAAAGCTATATTACTATTAGACAAGTTCAGCAAAAGTGATGGGATATAAGATTATTTGCAAAACTCAGTGGTTTTTCTATACAAAACTTATGAGAATTTGGCGAAGAAATGAGAAACAAAAATTCCATTTATATTAGTGAGTGAAAGAATCAAATATTTAAGAATAAACTTAACCAAGGACATCAAGGACGTATATTTAGAAAACTGGAAAATAATTGCATCAATGACAAAAATGTGCTGTGTTAATAATTGGGGGTATAGAAAATTATGCAAAATGTACACTATGGAACATAGATAGTGATAATGGTCTGATGATTTGATGATGCTATTTCATAATCTGTGACAAATGTGCTACAAGGATGTGGTGTGAAGTGTTGTTGTATCAGAATTCTATATCTGTGAATGATTGTTTTGTAAATTCATGAATTTTGTAATAAAAATACATAAAATATGTAAATAAAATAGTATTTAGGAAGACTAAATATTTTAAGTGGTCAATTCTACTCATACTGATTTATAGTTTCAATGCAATCCCAATAAAAATCATAACAAGCTTTTTTCGGTAGTGGAAAAGTCAATTATCAAATTTATTTGGAAGGGTAAGGGGCCTTGAATTGCCAAAAATATCTTTTAAAAAAAGAATGAATTTGGAGGACCTTACTTCCTGACTTCAAAGCATTTTATTTAACTACAATGGTAAATACAGCATGGTACTGGCAAAAAGAAAGATATATTGACAAATGGAACTGAATTGAGAACTCAGAAAAAGACATTTACTCCTACAGTCAATGATATTTGACAAGACTATTAAGCCCTCCCAGCTGGGCCAGAATCAGTCTATTAACAAATGGTGCTGGAGAACCTGATAGCCATATTGAAAAGAATGAAAGAGATCCCCTACTCCACATCTTGTACAAAAATTAACTCAGCCTATGGGTGAGATGTTGTATATGCTTGCTTGATGTTATATATGTTTGTTTTGTAAGTTCACAACTATTATACACTTGTCTATGTATGTTTATGTATGAGTGATTTATTTCAATAAATTAAAGAAAAATAACTCAGAATATATCCAGGACCTAAATAGAATAGAAAAAACCATAACCTCCTAGAAGAAAATGTAGCAAAACTTCAAGACCTTGTAAGTGGTGGTTTCTTAAACCTTACACCCAAAGCACAAGCAGCAACAACAAAAAAAGAATAGATAAATGGGAACTCTTTAAAATTAAACACTTTCACACCTTAATGTACTTTGTCAAAAAGATGAAAAGGCAGCTAAATCAATGGGAGAGAATAATTGGCAATCACATATCCAATAGGATTTAATATCCATGATATGTAAGGAGATCATACAACTCAACAATAAAATGGCAAACTATCTTATTAAAAAATTTGCAAAAGACTTGAAAAGACATCTGCCCCCCCCAAAAAAGTACAAATGTAGAAGATGATTAGGGAAACACAAATCAAAATTACAATGAGATATCATTTCACACTTATTAGACTGGCCACTACTAAAATGTCAGAAAACTGTAAATGTTGGAGAGAACATGGAAAGAAGAACACTTATTCACTGTTGGTGGGAATGCAAAATGGTAGAGTCATTGTGGACGACTGTTTGGCAGTTCCTAAGAAAGTTGAATGTAGACGTGCCATGTGACCCAGCAATAATAAGTTATATACACAGACAAAATGAGAGCAGTGAAAAGAAAATTCATCTGCATACCGATGTTCATAGTGGTGTATTCACCATTGCCAAAATTGAAAACAACACAGGTGCCTATCAACTGATGAATGGATACACAAATTGTGGTGTTTATACATGATGGAATATTATGAAGTGCTAAGAAGGAATGAGTCCTGAAGCATAGGACAACATGGATGAACCTGGAGGACATTATGTTGTGTGAAGCAAGCCAGACAAAAGAGGATGAATACTGTATGATTGCACTACTATGAACTAAATATATTATGTAACTAGTGTAATTAATAATTCAAATATAGGACACCAGAAAATAGAGTGAGGGTATAGAAAGGAAAGCTGATAGTTAATCTGTGCAGAATTGGTTAAAAAGTTGTTTGTAAAACTTTGGAAATTAATAGAAATGGTGAAAGTACATCATAGTGTTTGTAATCAGCAGAGCTGTTATATAAGTATGGCAGTGGTTTGAAAGGGTAAGTCTAAGGACATTTATATTACTAGAAGGAAAGTAAAAAAATGTAACATGAAACTGAAGAAATTAGTGAAACTTCATATGAGATATGGATATGAGTGATATGACATATATAAGACAGTTTTTACAAAATATACATACAAATGAACCAGAGAGATGGAAACAGAACAGCAGCTATGTACAACAGAGGAAAAAGATTGAGAAGCAATGAGGTTTTTTTATATTTGTTTGTTTGTTTTCTTTTTTAAATTATTATTATTGGAATAATAAATATGCTCTATATGATTTTACTAAATACCATTGATTGTACACTTTGAATGCATTTATGCTTTATTAATATCTATCAATAAAATTGATTTGTTAAAAACATCAATGCTACAATTTTTTCCATTACTAGTCACAATAGTTGCATAGTAGAATATCAGTAAGTACACTCTAATCCATATTTTATTCCTCCATCCTGTGGACCCCAGGATGGTGATGTCAACTTCAGCTCTATATCAAGAGGGGGCTTAGATTCCACATGGATGATGGACACAATTCTCCTGCTTGCAGTTAAAGACACTCTCAGTTACATAGTGTGGTGGTTGACTCTCTTCACTTCCCTGTTAGATGACCTAGCTAGGCCCAATGAACCATACAGTAGAAGTAGCACCTCTGCTGAGGCTCAGGGCCCAGATGGCATATGGACTGTCCAGAGATTTGAGTCTCCTGAGTATATAACAACCCTAGCACCAACCACAGGTTCAGTAAAAGTGACAGAAGAGGTATGTGTAGAAAGGTCACATCTGAGTCCAACTCCATCACACTCAGGAACACAAATTCCGAAGCAGGGCCCACTAACACAGCACTGAACTCCAAAGCCATCTGCCATGATTAAAATCCAAATTCTGACCCAAAAGGGCCACTCCATCCATCCCATTGCCCTTACATTCCAGCCTACTATCTATCTGGTTGTTTCTTCTCCATCAATTATGACCTGTGTGTGGTTGAGGTTCTCTAGATGTAGAAAGAGCAGAGAATCAGATTATCTTAATTCTGCATCTCTCAATGAAAAACTCACCCTTGGCACGTTACCTATTTTTTTTTCTGAACAAAGATTTTTTATCAATCAAATGAGAGAGGCATTAGATTCATGTTATTTAGAGATAGAAGAGTTGCATTCAAAAGAAACCTGAATGGACCTATCCTAGTTAATTAGTGGCAAAGGTAGGTAAGAATAAGGTTTTCAGGCCCCTCTTTCCTTTTGAATCTAACAAAGTAGTTCTACTATTTCCGTTGTGTCAAAAATGAGAAGAGATATTCTGCAGATTGGAAAGTTCTATGTATGCATGTGCAGTTTAAGCAGGGGATTTGGAAGACAGAGAGAGCAGGTCAAAGGAGGCCTGAGCATGCTATTGTTTTGAATAGCTTTGGTATTTGGCCTCAATGCCATAGATACCAGAACTCCAGTCCATCCAGTTTTCTGAATGATGAACATTAAAATCTTATATTATTGTCTCTGTTTCACAAACTTTACCCTGTCTCCATTCAAGATTTCTCCCTATTTCCTTCTTTCTAATTAGAAACCAGCAATGATCTTTTTCTGATCTGAGTACCAGAGAAAGTTAATTTCCATAAAATATACATTTTTGCTGTCAGATGAGCTACTTTTTAAAGAGTTTCAAGCAGCTTTTATTTTTTATAATTATACATGCACATGATTCAAAGAGTCAAGTTATTCTACATTGCTTTTACGTACAAAGAGTAGTCCCAGCCATGTTTCTGGCCCCCACTTTCCCACTTTAGAGGGGAAAATAGTTTTGGTTGAATTTTAGATATTTACCTCCAATTTTATAAATACATGCTCTTATTGCTCTTATTTGATTTTTTTTTTTTTTTTTTTTTAGTTTTGGACATTTATCTATCAACTTCCTACTGTAAAAGATGAGAATGTAGCACTCTTGCACTTCCTTTCCACTTTTGGACTCCACCATGCACATACACACTTATCATCCCTCCATGTCCTAAAGTATGTCATTATTTTAGGTAAATTTTCAGAGCTTACATTATTATGATTAAATAAATTTTATTCAGTGCTGAGCACTATGGTGAACTTTTCCTTTCCTGATCAACTGATTGTTTTCTGTGTAGTTAATAAAGGTCTGGATTTTTTTATTTGCTTTGTTTTTTAGGTATCTATAAGTAATTTATCTCTTAACTCATCCCTAGTTGAGCAAATATTTCAACACATTTTTAACGTAAACTCTTTTAGAGAATTGTTATTCCTATTCATGTTTTTCCATCTATCCACTAAGCCTTTAAAACTGGATATAATTATTAGTTTGAGACAAAATTAATTTAAATAAGTGAAATTTATTGGCTTCAACAAGGTCTGGACGTGATTGAGAAGTCACTTTTCTACTGTGAATAGTAATGACTTTTTCCTGCTAACATGGATGTACAATCTTCTGGATTGGATGGAGGAAAATCACACAGTTCCAGAAAAGTCATCTTTCTGTGGAGCTTTTAATCAATTCTTTCTTTAGGAAGTTACCTCATTTCCCTTTTTTTACCCTCTGTTTATTCAAGAAGGCAGTAGTGTTTTGGTCTTCACAGAGTTTCTCCAGGGCTCTGGTAAGCATTAGCTAACATGTATTGGATATGTATTCTCCTCCATACTTTATGCCAAGTCCTTCATATATAACTTTATTTAGTACTCACAGTGATACAATGAGGTAATAAATATTATGGTCCCTGATTTTAGCTAAGTAAGTTTAAGGATTCCAAGATTCCACATGAGGTAAATAGTAGAGCCAGCATTAGACAATATATTGTATCTCTAAATCAATATCCCATTATCTTACCTACTATACCACATAGAAGAAAAGTAATCAGATTAATGCTTTATTACCTGATATGATGGGCCTAGAGCTAACTTTTACTGTTATCCTTAGATTTTCAGGAAACTTATACATAACTATGTAGCATCTATTGACTATTGCAGTTCCTTTAAATTCTGACTTTGACAGTTTATGACACTTTTAAGAAGATATATTCACATTTATTAGCAACCACTTTCTATGTATTCCAGCATCTCCCCAACTTAACTTTATTATCTATAGATCAAAAAGTGGAAATTTTTAATGCGTTTTCTAATTACTGTAAAGGAACTCTCTATATTGTCTTTTTTTGAAAGATTATTTATTTATTTATTTCTCTCCCCTCTCTCCCCTCCCCTGGTTGTCTGTTCTCTGTATCTATTTGCTGAGTTGTCTTCTTTGTCCGCTTCTGTTGTTGTCAGCGGAATGGGAATCTGTGTTTCTTTTTCTTGTGTCATCTTGTGTCAGCTCTCCGTGTGTGCGGCACCCTTCCTGGGCAGGCTGCGCTTTCTTTTGCGCTGGGCGGCTCTCCTTACGGGGTACACTCCTTGGGCATGGGGCTCCCCTACTTGGGGGACACCCCTGCATGGCAGGGCACTCCTTGCACGCATCAGCACTACACATGGGCCAGCTCCACACGGGTCAGGGAGGCCTGGGGTTTGAACGGTGGACCTCCCATTTGGTAGATGGACACCCTATCCACTGGGCCAAGTCTGCCACCCTATATATAGTCTTGGTCACAGTCTAATTTTTTCCCCTGTGGTCTCTTTATTTTATTTGTTTTAAATGTTACACTCAAAAAATACAACAGGTTCCCATATACCCCACACCCCCCTCACCCCACTCCTCCCACATCAACAACCTCTTTCATCATTGTGGCACATTCATTGCATTTCATGAATATATTTTGGAGCACTGCTGCATCACATGGATTATAGTTTACATAGTAGTTTATAATCTCCAAAAGTCCATTCAGTGGATTATGGCCGGATATATAATGTCCAACATCTATCTCTTCAACATCACTTAGGACAATGCCAAGTCCCCGAAATGTCCCCACATCATATCTGTTCTTCCCTCTCCCTGCCCTCAGCAGCTACTATGGCACTTCTTCACATCAATGCTACAATTTCCTATATTCCTAGTATCAATATTTCCATAGTAGAATATCAGTAAGTCCACTCTAATTCATATTTTTTCCTCCATCCTGTGGAATCTGGGATGGTGATGTCCCCTTCCCTTCTTTATTGAGAAGGGGCTTAGATTCCACATGGACGATGGATGCAATTCTCCTGCTTGCAGTTGTAGGTCCTCTTGGTTTCCTGGTATGGTGGTTGACCATCTTCACCTCCCTGTTAGCTGACCTGGGTAAGTCCAATAAACCAGAGGGTAGGAGTTGCAAGTCTGATGAGACTCTGGGCCTGGCTATCACATGGACAGTCCAGAGATTCAGGCCCCCTGTGTATACACCAACCCCAGTGCCAACCACATGTCCGGTAAAAGTAACAGGAGAGGCTTGTGTAGAAAGATCACATCTGAGTTCAACTCCATCAAACTTAGGAACACAAACTCCAAAGTAGGGCCAACTGATATGACGCTGAACTCCAGAGCCATCTTCCATGACTATAGAACCTGTGTGTCTCTGTAGCCATCAGAAGAACCAATATCTGGGCTTGCATCTATTTTGGCTGTTTCTTTTACCCTACTGTGGCACACGTAAGTGTGACCCCTCTGATGGCCTTCTGAATTTTTTTTGGAGACTCATAGCCATATAAACTCACTTGTCCTTTCCATTTCTCCCTATTATTCAAGGTCAAAAAGCAGTTTTTGATACCTGATATACATGTAGGCTGAGATATTCTGCTGGTCTGAATTGACCCTTTTATTCAAGGTCTTTTCCTAGTTACATCATCAGCTGGTGCTTGGTAGTAGTCCCTCAGTGCCAGGGAGACTCATCCCCAGGAGTCATGTCCCACACTGGGGAGAATGCATTTACATGCTGAGTTTGGCTTAGAGAGTGGCCACATTTGAGCATCATGGAGATTCTCAGGAGGTGACTCTTAGGCACCCGGCAGCTCTAGGCCTAGTTCTTATTTCAGGTGCACAGGCTCATAAGCATAGTCATTAGTGTCAAGGGATCATTGTTGGAATATCCTTCTTCACTGGTCTTTGCCCTTGAACTTGGGAGATTGGTGCTGTTCCATTGGGGAATGTGAAAGAGCTCCCCTGGCTAAGAAACCAGAACTCCCTCAGTTGTCATTTTTAACTGTAACCACTATGAAAATATCCAAATATTTTTATGTACCCTATATACATGCCCTGGAGAACTCCCTCCCAACCCTATCAATAACACCCCATACCAGTGTTCCTCCCCTGCCATAGTTGAATCTCTCTGTGGTCCAAAACTTCTTCAAAAATGAAATCTAATATATTGCCAGTTTCCATTAATAGCAAAATGGAATATGGTGATGGGTGTAAAGGTTAGATATAGAAAACATACTAATTTAGAAAAAAATAAATAAAGTAAAAATAAGTTGGTGTATCAAAAAAATAAAAAATGGAAAAGCTTTATTTTTGATGTTTTGCTTTTCAACACTGCAATAACTGTTGCCCTGTATATACAGTGGCAAGGCAATTTTTCCCTTTTCTTCTTCAGTGCCTATATCTTTTCTTTTCTTTTTCTCTAATTATTAAGTTTGTCTTCACAGAAGTTTTGGATCGCAGTGATTCATATATACAATATACGGTACTCCCACTTATCCAATATCAAACACTTTTTCCCTTCCCCAGCAATGATCTTTTTACATGTTCATATTACATTTGCTGCAGCTGATGTACAGATATTGAAACAATAGCTTTCAAATATGGTTCCACTGGGGTTTACATTATGGTTTTTATTTTAGACTATACAATTTTCTAAATTTTTAGTTATCTTATGTTTTACATTATAGTTTACATTTTTGCTTATAGATTTTTATACCTTTTTGGTGTAATTTAGCATGTCCTGTATCCATCTTTGCATGATCTTGTGAAACACTTCCATTGCCCCATATTTATAATGATTCCATCTATTCAATACTTCTTTCCCCCTCCCCTCAGGACCTATAATAACAATCACTCTTCATTACTTAAAACACCATATTCAGAGATACTTGCAACAGTGTTGAGGGCTTGACATGCTCGATTGCCTTAACCCATTGGGAGCTACCAATTCTCTCATGAGATACACTTCCCTCTATTTGAGATCATCAATCCTCCCCTGGCTGTGGGTATACCTTCACTCTCATTTTATGGGTCTCCACTCAATGATATAACCCACTATGAAAAAATGAGCACTCACACACTCCCTAGAAGCCTGCCCTGTGTCAGATGCCTCCCCTTAAGCATCTTCAACAGGTAACCTTCCTTATTATATTTTCTAAAGAGTTTTCTCAACATTATAGTTTCAACCACATACCTGACAATCTCCTATGTTCAAATGTTCCCCACACAATCCCCCCAATTTCTTGGGCAATATTACCCATCCTCCCATCCCTAAACCCCCTCAAGCCCACAAATTCCCACCCAAAGGTATCTTTATGCCCCCATTTTACTTACCTCCAGCTTATCATAGCTTTCACCCAGGTAGGTGCCAGCTCACAACCTTCTCCTACCCCCAAATTCCTGTAAGCCTATCATGTGGTTTCTAGCTCTCTGAGACAACTTGGTTTACTTATTTCATATCAGTGAGCTCATGTAGTATTTGTCCTTCAATGCCTGGGTTGCTTCACTCAACATAAGATTCTCAGGATTCATCGATTTATCACATGTGTTTGTACTGTATTTGCTCTTACAGCTGAGTAGTATTCCATTGTATGTATATACCACATTTTATTTATCCATTCATCTGTTGATGGACATTTGGGTTGATTCCAACTCTTGGCGATAGTGAATAGTGCTGCTATGAACATTGGTGTGCATATATCTGTTTGTGTCCTTGTTTTCAGTTCTACTGGGTACATACCCAGCAGTGGAATTGCTAGGTATTTCCATTAGGGTTATTTCTATGTTACATAATGTTGTGTTGTTGAAATGTTGAACCACAATTAATAAGGGAAAGAAAATATTAAATCGGCCAAATTATTTGAAGAATTGTTTTTGTACAGGAATCTTGAATACGTAGATTTAAGTTGCATTTTTGCCTCATTTGAAATATGTGTTCCAAGGTAATTGATTTGGCAAAATTAGAAACACAATAAAATTAATACTAATGTACTATACTATTTTACTTCTTATATAAGCATTTTAATTTGTGGGGTAAGAAACTTTTTATTTTATTTTATTTTATTTTAACAAAGCTTTAGATTATATAAATGATACATTGAAAATATAGGGGGATTCCCATATGATCCCCATCATGCACACTTTTCCCTATTAACAACATCTTTGATTAGTGTGGTACATTTGTTACAACTGATGAACAAATATTGAGGCATTGCTATTAACCATGGTCAGTAGTTTACAATAGAGTTTACACTTTGTACTGCAGTTTGTACTGCACAATAGAGTTTACACTTTGTACTATTGTACTAGTAGATTCTGACAAAATGTATGATGGCCTCTATCCATCATTACAGTGTCATTTAGAACAATTCCAATGTCCCCAAAATGCCCCATGTTATACCTTTTCTTCCCTCTCTCTCCCTTCAGAAACTCTGAGGACCACTGCCTTTATATAAATGTTACAAGTACCTCCATTGCTAGGATAATAATGTTTACTTTATTCTATAGTTGCATTCTCCCCTTATGCTTGTTCATTTCACTCCTCAATCTTGAGGAATTTAGGATGGTGATGACAACTGTATTTCTAGTTTTAGATCCCATGAGGTAGATGGATGGAACTTTACTTAAACATGTGAGAAGGATTCTGAGATTGAGAGAAACATAACAACTGTTTCCTGATGGGACAATTATGTCCCTGTTACATTCCTACACTAAAAAATTTCTTCTATTGACTTGTTTATTCCTTTTCCAAGACTGGCAGATATTATCAATACCTCCAACCTAACATAATTTCCACCTCCACCTTCCCAGGTCTCCTGTCCACTTAGACATCAACCTCAGTCTTCAAGACAGTGGAGGATCTGTAGTACCTGCTCCCACAATTGCTTGGTCCGGACCCCATAAATTAAGGGATTGACCATGGGAGGAACCAGGAAGTAGAGGTTGTCGATGAAGATCTGAACATGGGGAACCATATGGTAGCCTAAACTATGAACCAAAAAAGAAATGACAACAGGAGAATAAAAGAGAGCAATGACACAGAAATGAGAGCCACAGGTGCTGAGAGCTTTGCCCCGTGCCTCCCAAGTTGGTATCCAAAAAGCAGTATGGAGTATCAACCCATATGAGAGAATGGTAAAAAACAGATCAAATCCCACAGATAATACAGTAACCATGAGTCCGTACACAATGTGGTTAGAGACATCTCCACAGGCTATCTCTACCACAGCCATGTAGGCACAGTAGGAGTAAGCAATTGTGTGGGTTTGGAAGCTTTCCAGTCTTTTTGCCAGGATGGGAGCTGGGGTAAGCACAGCAACTGCTCTTGCCAAGACAGCCAGTGCAATCTTCACAAGCATGTTGTTAGCAAGAATGGCTGTATAGCTCAGAGGTTTCCAGATGGCCACAAATCTGTCAAAAGCCATGGTCACAAGGATTCCAGACTCCATAACATAAAAGAAAGAGACGAAAAACATCTGCATTAGACAGGCATTGAAACCGATTTCCTTGGCATTCATCCAGAAGATGCCCAGCATACGGGGAACAGTGACACTGACCACAGACAGGTCGACAACTGATTGCATGGCCAGTAAGAGAAACATGGGCTCGTGAAGACTCATCTGCACCCGGATAATACTTATGATGGTGACATTGCCAATGACTGTCATCACAAACACCAAGAAAAAAGCCACAGAGAACCAGCCATAGGAAGATGCCAGGCCAGGAATTCCAGCCAGGACAAATATCAAGGGCTGTGGGATGGAGTTGTTGCAAGAGGACATACCTGACCTGAGTTTCTTGAGGTCTGACTCCTAGGGAGAAAGAAATATAGTACATTTGGATACCACTGCATATTTGCACCTACAAATTACTGGGCATTATAGTAATTTATGATGATAATTATGATTATATTATTCAAACTAATGATGAAGAGAATTGGTATGTGAACTAATGATTAAAAATCTGCTTCAGCTACTTGGAATGGGGAGTGGGTGGTCAAAGCCTTCTTACTCTTCAAGATGGAGAAGGATTCTCAGTGATGAATTCTCAGTAAAGACATTTCAACTCCATGTTTAGATTATCTTGTGGTGACAATATTGTTTAACATTCATTTACAATCCCGTGTGGTTCTTCTACAAGATTGTCAGAACTGGCAGGAGATCCAGCATTCTCAGCATCACAAGGAGAGCATGGACAAGCCAGGAATCATAGTTTTCCCTCAGTATAAGGAAACATCCCAAGGTGCTCATTTTCTGGGATTGACCTTGGTATTGTGGATACTTTCTTCAACTGTTTAGCTACATATTATCAAAAAGACCTGGATAATCCTGCATTCTATGCCTGGAATATATGAGGGTATTCTGAAGTAGTAACATACTTTGGATGACAGAATTGAAATCCAAAAACACCTCAAAAGACTAGTTTAGTATTAAAAGTTACAAATTATTCAATTAAGCCTGGTTTGGGAATCAGAAAGATAAATTTACATTAATGGTCTTTAGCCTTTGTAGGTGTTTATGGTTTTTTTTTTAGTATAGAGAATAGTTTCAGGTTAATGTTAATATATTTTTCTATACAAAAATATTTAAGTAATTTAATATAACTATTTTCAGTAGAAATACGTGGTAAAATTTCCAGATTATTTGATGAATCATGGATTATAGTGTATTCTTGATCAATTCACTAATAGTAGGAAACAAACAAACTTAGAGTGAATGGAAAAATAAGATTATAGAAATAATACTAATTTTAAAAGTAATTCAATAAGGCTGTTAAGATTTAGATCCAGGTTTTGTAAGAAAGAGTCAATTATATAATGTTTAAGAAAGCCATCACACAAACAAAAAATAATTTTCTATACATGGATGAAATAGAGGAATGGAAAATATACCTCAAAGTTGTTTTACAAATAAAAGTATAGAACTAATTAATATTGTGCCATATTTTTTGCTTCAGTCATTGGTGATTTTGTATTATTTGTCTTTATATTTACATCTGTAGTAATTTAATTCCATGTCCCTTCTAGCATGTTCAAAGTTTGTTTAAATTCAAATGTATTAGTTTTAAATTTCTTCTAAGAAATCTTGTGTTAATTTCAGCTCTTAATCCCAACTTTATAAAAAATTATGGTTGTATTCCACAAAATTTGAAAAGGAGTTTTTGCTCACTAATATTCTATAAATATTGAGTGTCTCAAAAAAGGAAATTTATCCACTAAAATAGTACTTTAGTATTTACACATCATGAATTGAACTATTCTGATCTCAGCATTTCATATATTTGCAGTTGGTGTAAGGCATACCACAAATAATGAATGTATCTCTTGGTATAGTGACAAAAACAAGGGTTTTGAGGTAATACAGGCTGAGATTATTGTATGTGGCTTGATGCAGCCATTTAGAACTGTAAGTTTAAATTGTCTCATTGCACAAAATGGAGTAGAGCACACCTTGCAAAGTTTATAGTAAGGAATAAATCTACCATTAAATTCAAACATTTTCTAATAAATTCAGTGTTTCTAGAATAATTTTCTTTAATCTGCTGAAGTCTAAAATGCAAATTTTCATATATCTCTCTGAATATCAAAGTTCAAACACAATATTCTTTTGCTTTTGTTTCTTTCTTTCTGGGATAATGAATAATCTCAAATTCACAACATAAGAAGGATCATATTTTTTGTTTTAAAATATTTTTTAAGATTCATTATGTGCTAAATGAAAATAAAATAATTATTTAGTATCACGAGGAATAGAAATCTGGATCAACAGAAGAAGCTAACAAAAAAAGTAAAAGGTATATTTTAGGTCAATATAGAAAATGATTTTTTCACTGCCTCCACATGGAAAAACAGTTTGTTGAAAACTAAAGCTCACTATCAATAGGTTTTCCAGATATAAATTGAATGATCTTCAATCAGAAATATTGTAGATAGAAATCTTCCATTTGGTGGTGGCATTAGAAGGATATTAGAGAAAATTTAAACAACATGGTAGGTTTTTACCTAAGCTATCAGGAACAATTGCCAGCAACAAATATAACATTAACTGTAAGAAAGCCACCACACATTCAGGCATTAAATACAGAACACTTTTATCCCTTCTAAAGAATGGCATTGGCTATTCTGAAGATTGAAGATCCCCACCACAGCCTCAACATGTGTCAGTGACTGTGGAATTTTATGGGACATTTAGAGAATGTCATTTTTCCTGCAAGACTTTCTGCACCCCACATTTTCTAGTGCCTTGCTTCCATCTTTATCCCCAGGTCCTGGAGCAGTCCCTGCAGATGGTTGTCCTGTCACAGTGGGCCTGGGACCAGCGAAGCACCCATTCACTTGAGGTATGGTGGAAATCTGTAGATGTGTAGAATGAAGTGGAGTATCAGCTGAGATCCATGAAGATTTATTCTGCTGAGTCCTGGTCCCTAATGGTTTCTTTATTAGACAAAGTGCTTTTCTATTCTTGGGTATTCTGCAAAACAAATGTCAGAGTCAATCACTGAGGGTAGCACATGTGAATGATAACAAATATTTAGGAGGACTGTGAAAATAATTCCTGTCATTTTCATCTATTATTGAAAATTTAGGTCCACACAGACATCTGTATATGAATATTGATAGCAGTTTTATTCATAATTTCCACATATTGAAAGTAACTTAGATGTCCTTCAAAAGGTAAATGAATAAACTGTAGTATATTTATACATTGGAATATGATTCAGTTAAAAAAAGAAGAAATTTTAAGCCACAAAAATACATGAAGGAAACTTACTCAGATGCATATTATAAATAAAAGAAGGTATTCTGAGAAGAGTATGTTACATGATTCCAACTATACAAACCCTATGGAAAAGGCAAAACTATTGAGAAAGTAAAAAGGTCAGTGATTGCCAGGGATTCCAGGGTGGAGTGGAATGAATGGGTGGAGCACAGGGCATTTTTAAGGCAGGGAAAACATTTTGTATGATACCATAAGAGTAGGTACCTGACATTGTACATTTGTCAAAACCCGTAGAACTATAGAGTGAATCCTAATGTCATCTCTGGGCTTTAGCCAATAACACTGTATCAATATTGATTGATTAGTTGTCGTATATGTACCACACTAAGGGATAAGTTATTAATTGAGGAAACTGCATGTGGGGATAGATGGGGAGGGCACACTGCTCAGTTTTCCTCAAAATTCTGCACAATTTTTCTCTAAATATAAAACTGTACTAAAATATCAAGTCCATTAAATTAAAAATATAGGAATAAGTTAATCACCATTTACATAAGAAATACTTTTATAATATACTATAAATTAAAAATCAGGGAAGCAGACTTGGCCCAGTGGTTAGGGCGTCTGTCTACCACATGGGAGGTCCACCGTTCAAACCCCGGGCCTCCTTGACCCGTGTGGAGCTGACCCATAGGAAGTGTTGTTGTGCACAGAGTGCCGCACCATGCAGGGGTGTCCCCACGTAGGGGAGCCCCACATGCAAGGAGTGCGCCCCGAAAGGAGAGCCGCCCAGTGTGAAAAAATGCAGCCTGCCCAGGAATGGCGCCGCACACAGAGAGCTGACATGACAAGATGACGGAACAAAAAGAAACACAGATTCTCATGCCGCTGACGACAACAGAAGTGGACAAAGAAGACGTCGCAGCAAATAGACACAGAGAACAGACAACTGGGGGGGGGGGGAGGAATTAAATAAATAAAATAAATCTTAAAAAAAAAATGTTAAAAAAAAAAAAGCATTACTAAGGAAGCATGGTAGCCATGCAACTGTGAACCCATACCCAGTCTGCATTCAGCCATGACCCATACCCTGAGGTATAATCAGGATACTCTAATCATTCTGTTTCTTTCACTCATGAATTGCTGCCATCCTAGATCAAGTTATATTTTCCTAGAAAACGCCCTCTGAAGTGTCTACTTCATTCAAACCTTGCATTCTTTGCCTCGGCCCAATTGTCTTCATTGCAGCCGCAATGATCTTTTTAAAACCCAAAAGTGTGCTTAAAACGTTCAATGTCTTCCTCTTGGCTTAGGATAAGATCAAGAACATTTAAAATCACAACATGCCTCTGCTTTTCTACTTTTCTACCCTCATTTCCAGCTATTCTCCACTTCACTTTCTGTGTCCCAGGCATAAAGCACTTTCCTGTCACTTTTTAAAATTTATAATGCCCTGTCTTCTCTTAATGTTCATATATGTTCACATATCCTGTTTTCCTTCCCTATAACAACCCCACACATCGATTTCTTGGTCCCACTTTCTTTACTTTGCTAGTTAGCTGCCATTTGTCACTTAAATATTTTGAAGGAAGCTTTCCTTGATTCTCTCAGACGAGATCAAAATGCCATGGTAAGAGCCCTTATAAAAGAAAGCCTATGTTTCTCTTTGATATAGCATCTAATGCTGAGGGTAATTAAGCATGAGCATAATTATGCATTTGACCATTTCTTGGTTAAGTTGTTTCACCTCCACCAGGATGTAGGCACCCTGGTATGGGAAATCTAACCTCTCCTCAGTGTCTTGTACAACAGGATACACTGTAGCCATTCAATAAATATCTGTTGCATGAATATATGAATAAGCAGCATACTGTCTCTCTGTTGGCTCTAATCCAGTGCAGGGCTTCTGAAGATTTAGTTGTTATTGTTGTTGAGCATTTCCAATTTTAGCTCCACTGATAGATAACCTTTAAGTTGTACTGCCTTGTTTCACATTTCCTGACCTAACAAAAACATCTGGTACTTGTGAGGAAATACATTATATGTGAACTTGATGCTTCACGGCTTCTCTAAATAAGGAGCTAAAAACACAAAACCTCTGAGGCCAAAATCGACATTTCTCCTTCATGAACTATCTATACATTGATTCATGTCTCAAAGTTCTATAATTCCCTCGATAGTTTTTTTCCCCTCATTTGGGAGGTGACTCTCCCTAAAGTCATTGTCCTTTATTTCCTTCATTTTAACCAAAATCATTTTTTAAAAGTTCCTTATGTTTTTAAATCAGAAAACTTAATTACACCCATCCCCTGATTAGTAGTGCAAAAATATTTGATGAGTGAAACTAACCATTTTATGGCTTCATTATTTCTTTTAGAACGTGTTCATTACACACATATATGCATGAAACAGTGTGCTAGGGATAAAAGTAATTAAAGATTAGTTCTTAACATGATGCTTGTTTGAATCCAGGCTGCACCACATACCACTTCATCAGTATGGGACACTGAGCAAGTAATTTAACCTCTTTGAACCCAAGTTCCTCATCTGTATAATCACATTAACACTTACTCTAGTGTTTACTTTGCTAATTATATAATTGTTCAAACTATCCAATTCAATAATATTATGTATATATATATTACATGTCACAAATTTTGACATATAAAATATGCAAATTGCACTTTTATGATAATCTGTAACACTGACTAGTGTTTATTGAATGTTTACTATTTGGCGAACACCATTCTAAGTAAATTATATGCTTTTGCTCATTTAATCTTTATAATATTAAGGAATATGGAATTCCATCATTCCCATTTTATTGATGATGAGAAGATCCAGAAAGTTTTATAACTTGCCCAAGTTCATGCAGATAGATAATGTCAGTGGTGAGTTCTGAACCCATGCACTCTTGACTATAGAGCCATTGTATTTAACTTCTAAATAGACTAACCATTTAATTGAAAAAAGGGACATATTAAGAGTTAGCTGTAATATGTCACAACTTTTCAAGATTCTCTGGAGAATGGTAGAGACTGGAGAAGGACTCCACAAATCCTGAAATGAAGAAAGAAAATAATATCAGATCTGGTACTTTAAACCTGAAAGTGGACATGTGGTGTTAAAGTAACTTGTAGTTTGTAGAGACTTGTGGACGATTATAATATTTCCGAGAGGGCGGGCAGGATGGCATCCAAGTGAGTGCACCCTCGTCATCTCTCCTGCAAAAAACCGGCTGAGTGGAGACACAATCCTGCTGAGTGAGCTGTTTTGGGAACCCACAAAGCAGGAGGTTTCTGGACATCGGTCTGTAGAGAGTGTGACAGGAGTGCTTGCTCAATGTAAAACCGCGGGTTTCTGGCACTTGTGCCTAAAACTTTGGGAAGGCTAAACCCTTCCCCTAGGGCTGCTAGCCACAGCATTTCCTGAACACTGCCGTTGCACAGCATAGTTCCTGAGCCCCTTGTTCCCCAAACCTGCAATCCCAAATCAGTTTTACCCAAACCTTGTGTTCCCCAAACCCTGTGTTCCCTGGACCCCACTGTCCCTGAGCTGCATTCCCTGAAACCTTACCTTCCCAAGTCCACTGGTTTTGAACAAACTCCAAGAGCAGGAGGGTTCTGGTGAGGGGTCCAGAGGGTCCAGAGGAGTGCAGGTTCAATTGTCTTGTCCCTACCTTTTTTTTTTTTTTTTTTTTGAGCTTGAAGGAGCATGGCAGCTGGCTTGGGAAGAGCTAGGAAGAGAGGAGAGGTGAATCTGCTGAGGCATCCCGATTTACCTAATTGCCATGAGATAGGGAAAATTGGTCTTGGAGAAGGTGGAATCAGGCAATTAACTAGTCCTGTACTACACACCTAAGGGAGGGGGACAACAGGACGTGCTTAATAGGCTTCCAATAGCATATTTAGTGTGTCTGGCAAGGTGAGAGTACTAGCTCTCAAAGACACTCAGAGTCATTATTTTCTGTGGTGAGTTGGTACACGAGGGTCCCATTTGAATCTTGTAGGGGAACTCTCACAGGCTTCCTGATGCCCTGGGAGAGAGAGAAGTGAGGAAGGGAGAAAGGGGAAAGGACAGATTCTTAAATAGTTTATTCAATTGCAAAGAGGACTCTTTGCAAGAGGGCTTGTTTGTTTTTGTTTTTGTTTTTTGTCTATTTTCTTGTCTTCCTCTTTATCCCCCCACCACCCTTTTCCTTTCTTTTCTTTTTAATTCTTTTATTCTATTAGGTGTTGCAGGCAGTGTTTCTTGTTTGCTGTGCTTCCTCATACTCAATTTCCTCTTTTCTGTGTGTACAGAGTTTGGCTACCAATGCCCTTTCCTTTACATCTTTCTGTCTTTCATCTTCTGCTATTGTTCTGACATTCCACTCCTCTTTGTTTAGTCACCAATTTTTCTGACTTTTTATTTCTAACATCTCTATTCTGTTTTCTAGCTTTTATTCACTCTTCATGTTTTGCCCTTTCTTTTTTCTTTCCCTCTCTCCTGATTACACTGGCCTTTTAATTTATATGATATTCTGCTCCATATTCAGTTTCCCCTCTCATTGTAGGAACTCCACTTTTTATTGTTATATCCCTGCACAGCTTACATATGTTTAATATTCATTCTCCAAGGTCTTACATGGCTCTTCTGCTAACATTTACTGTCAATATTACAATTATACTTTTTCTTTCTTACTTCTTTTCCTTTCCCTGGCCCTAATATTTTACCTTCAAGGGAACTTAGACAACAACAAGAAAATCGAATAAGAAGAACAAGGCATAAAAGAAAAGGCTTAACACACACACACACACACACACACACAAACAATACCTAAATAAACCCTGAGACCAGATGGAAAAGCTAATGAACTGAACAAATCATCAAGATAAACTGATAACCAGGCAGCAACAAAGACGTACAAACCATACCAATAATCAGGAAGACATGGCCCAATCCAATGAACAAAGTAAAAACCAGGAAGAGGATCAGAACATCAAACAACTGGTCAAACCTTTCCAGGCAATTATCATGGGACAACTTTATGAAGTGAAGAAAGAGAATAAGGATATTAAGAAAACACTTGGAGAGAATACAGAAGAAATTGCAGACATATGTAAAAAGATAATGGATATGATGGTGATGAATAGCACAATCCAAGAATAAAAAATACACTCTCAGCAAATAAGAGCAGATTTGAAGAGGCAGAAGAAAGAATTAGTAATGTGGAAGATAATACATCTGAAATCAAACAGATAGTAGAATTGATCAATAAAAAGAGACAAAAAATCCAGCAGGGACTTAGGAATCTAAATAGCAACACAAAATGTGCAACCATATGCATTACAGGCATCCCAAAAGGAGAAGAGTTTGAAAAGGGGACAGAAGAGATGTTGGAAAAAACAATGGTTGCAAACTTCCCAAACCTATTGAGGGAAATAGATGTACATGCCCAGGAAATGCAACATACCCCAAACAGCATAAATCCCAATAGACCTACACCAAGACATATACTTGTCAAATTATCCAATGCTCAAGAAAAAGAGAAAATACTGAAGACAGCAAGAGAAAAGAGAAGCATCGCTTACAAGGGATGCTCAATAAGGTTACCTACTGATTTGTCACCTGAAACCATGGAGGCAAGAAGGCAGTGGTATGACATAGCCAAGATACTAAAAAAAATAATTTCCAGCCAAGAATACTCTATTCAGCAAGGCCGGCATTCAACAATGACAGGGTTCAAAATATTCACAGATAAACAAAAATTGAGATAGTATGCCAGTAAGAAAACTGCCTTTCAAGAAAGACTAAAATAAAGTTCTGCAGGAGGAAAGAAAAAAACAGAAAAGACAGAATTGGAGAAGAGTGTAAGAACAACTAAAAAAACAAAAAGAGAAATAAAAATGACATATGACATACAAAAATCCAAAGAAAATATAGTTAATGTAAGTAATTCCTTGAGAGTAATAACCCTGAATATCAATGGATTAAACTCACCTGTGAAGAGACACAGATTGGCAGAAAGGATAAGAAAATATGACCCATCTATATGCTGTCTACAAGAAACCCATTTTAGACCCAGGGATTCAAGGAGAATGAAGAAAGTTAATGGCTGGAAAACAACATTACAAGCAAACAATAACCAAAGAAGGGCAGGAATAGCTATACTAATATCAATAAAAATAGACTTTACATATGAAACTATTTTGAGAAAAAAAGATGTACACTACATATTAGTAAAAGGGATAATCTTTAAAGAAGAAAAAACAATCATAAACTTTTATGTTCCAAACCAAAGCATCTCCAAATATGTGAGGCAAACACAGGAAAAACTAAGTGAAGAAATAGATGCTTCTGTGATTATAGTGTGATACTTAAATATACCATTATCACAATTGGACAGAACATCTCAATACAGAATCAATAAAGAAACAGACTCTGAACAAGATACTAGAGCATCTGGACCTAATAGACATATACAGAACATTATGCCCCAAGATAGCAGGATATACATTCTTCTCAAGTGCATATGGATAATTCCCCAAGATGGACCACATGCTAGGCCCCAAAGGAAGTCTCAATGAATTCAGAAAGATTGAAATCATACAAAATAATTTCTCTGACCACAGTGGGAGGAAGCTAGAAATCTGCAAGGGTCAGAGAATCAGATTAGGCATATGGATATGAAAGTTAAGCAACATACTTTTAGACAACAGTGGGTCAAGGAGGAAATCTCAAAAGAAATCAGTAACTACCTTGAAACAATGAAAATGACAACACACCATACCAAAACTATGGGATACAGCAAAAACTGTACTGAGAGGGAAACTCATAGCCATAAATTCATACATCAAAAAAGAACAAAGAACTAAAATCAAAGACCTAACTGCACACTTGGAGGAATTAGTAAAATACAACAAACTAAAACCAAAGGAAAAAGAAAGAAAGAAAGAAAGAAAGAAAGAAAGAAAGAAAGAAAGAAAGAAAGAAAGAAAGAAAGAAAGAAAGAAAGAACAGTGATCAAAGCAGAACTAAATGAAATAGAAAATAAGAAAACATTAGAAACAATAAAACAAAGAGCTGGTTCTTTGAGAAGATCAATAAGATTGACAAACCCTTAGCTATACTACAAAGAATAAAAGAGAGAAGATGCAAATACACAAAATAAGAAATGAGAAAGGAGATATAACCACTGACCCCACAGAAATAAAGATTATCGTGAGAGGATACTTTGAAAAACTATCTGCCAACAAAAAGGACAAATTTGAGGAAATGGAAAAATTCCTGGAAACACATAAGCAGCCTACATTGATGAAAGAAGAAATGATGATCTCAACAATCCAATCACAAGTAAAGAGATAGAATCAGTCATTAAAAACCAACTATGAAGAGTCCTGGGCAAGATGGCTTCACAGGGGAATTCTACCCAACACTCTGGAAAGAAGTAACACCAATCTTGCTTAAACTCTTTCAAAATTTGAAATAGCAGGAAAATTGCCTAAATCATTCTATGAAGCCAGTATTACCTGAATATCAAACCAAACAAAGACACCACAAGCAAAGAAAATTACAGACAAATCTCTCTAATGAATATAGATGCTAAAATCCTCAACAAAATACTTCCTAATCATATTCAACAACACATCAAATGAATTGTACACCATGATCAAGTGGGTATCATCCCTCGAATGCAAAGATAGTTCAACATAAGAAAATCAATCAATGTAATACACCACATAAAAAGAACAAAGGAAAAAAATCACATGATCATACCTATAGATGCAGAAAAAGCATTTGACAAAATACAGCTCCCTTTCTTGATAAAAACACTGCAAAAGATAGGAAAAGAAGGAAACTTTCTGAACATTATAAATGGTATACATGAAAATCCAGCAGCTAACATCATTTACAATGGTGAAATATTAAAATCTTTCTAAGATCATGAACAAGAAAAGGATGCCCAAAATCACCCCTCCTACTTAATAGTGTGTTAGAAGAACTTGCTCAAGCACTGAGGCAAGAACCAGATATAACAGGTATCCAAAATGGACAGGAAGAAATAAAAATTTCACTATTTGCAGATGACATGATCCTATACATAGAAAACCCTGATAAATCTACAACAAAGCTTCTAAAACTTATAAATGAATTCAGTAAAGGCCCAGGGTATAAGATCAGTGCACAAAATCAGTAGCATTTCTGTACACCAATAATGAGCAATCTGAGGAAGAATTCAAGAAACAAATGCCATTTACAACAGTAAATTAAAAATCAACTACCTAGGAATAAATCTAACTAAAGATGTAAAAGACTTTTACACAGAAAATTACACAACACTGTTAAAAGAAGTCAACCAAGACTTAAGTAAATGGAAGAATATTCCCTGTTTATGGATAGGAAGAGTAAACATCAGTAAGATGACTATCTGACCCAAACTGATCAACAGATTTAATACAGTCCCAAAAATCAACACAGCATTTTTTAATGAACTAGGAAAACTAACTATGAAATTTATTTGGAAAGAAAAGAGGCTCCAAATAGCCACAGACAGATTGAAAAAGAAAAAGGAAAGTGAAGGAATCCCATTACCTGACTTTAAAATATAGTACAAAGTTACAGTGGTCAAAACAGCATGGTATTGGCACAAGGGTAAACATACTGACCAATGGAACTGAACATAGAGTTTTGATAGAGATCCTTGCATATACACTCATCTGATATTCGACAAGACTACCAAGCCCACTCAACTGTGAGAGAATGGCCTCTTCAACAAATGGTTCTTGGAGAACTGGATATTCATATGCAAAAGAATGAAAGTGGATTACCATCTCCCAACTTATACAAAAATCAACTCAAGATGGATCTTTGACCTAAATATATGTCTAAGAGAATAAAGACCTTGGAAAATAATGTAGGGAAGCATCTACAGGAGGTTGCAATAGAAAATGGCTTCATGAACTTCTCACCCAAAGAATGAGCAGTAAAAGAAAAAAATAGATAAATGGGACCTCTTCAAAATTAAAGCCTTTTGCACCTAAATCAGTTCATCAAGAATGTGAAAAGGCAGTGTACCCAATGGGAGAAAATATTTGGTAACTGTATATCTGATAGGAGACTAATAAGCAGGATATATAAAGAAATCCTATATCTTGAAAATAAAAAGATAATCAATCCATTTTAAAAATGGGCAAGAAGTTTGCACAGATGCTTCTCCAAAGACGAAATACAAATTTTTAAAAAGCATGAAAAGATGCTTAACAATGCAAATCAAAACTACAATGAGAATCCATCTTACATCCATTAGTATGGCAGCTATTAAAAAAACAGAAGACTACAAGTGTTGTAGAGGATGTGGAGGAATGGGAGCCACATCCACTGCTGGTGGGAGTGCAGAAGTATTGAGCCATTCTGGAGACAGTTTGGTGGTTCCTCAAAAAACTAGCTATAGATTTACCATGTGACCCAGCAATTCCACTACTGGGTATATACCCAGAAGAACTGAATACAAGAACACCAACCAACATATGCACACCAATGTTCATAGTGGCTTTATTCGCTACTGCCAAAAGTTGGAACCAACCCAAAAGCCCATCAAAAGATGAACGGATAAACAAAATGTAATGTATACATACAATGGAATACTACTCAGCTGTAAGAAACAATACAGTGCTTACACATGGGATAACATGGATGAATCTTGAGGACATTCTGTTGAGTGAAGCAAGCCAGGCATTGAAGGAAAAATACTACATGACCTCTGTGATATGAATTAAGCAAGTCAAGCCATCTCAGAGAGCTAGAGACTGGATGATAGGCTCACAGGAAATTGAGGGGAGAGAAAGGTTGTGAGCTGATGCCTACATGGGTGAAATTATGATAAAGTGGAGGTAAGTAGTTGTGCAGGGAAGGGATAGAAAGGAGCATAGAAGTAATATTGAGTGGGGCTTTTCAGGCTTGAGGGGGGACTAGGGCTGGGAAGTTAGGCCAGAAGTTCCATGGAATTGGGGGGAACTTTTGGGTGGAGCAGGTGAACATGGGGATTGTCAGGTACATGGTTGAAACTATAATGTTGAGAAAACTCTTTAGAAAATATTATAAGGAAGGGTTACTGGTTTAAGGTGTTTGATGGAAGGACATCTGGCTCAGGCGCAGGGTTCTAGGGAGTGTGAGCACTCATCTTGTCACAGTTTGTTGTATCAGTGGGTGAAGACCCATACAATGAGCAGAAAGGTGTTAACCCCCATCCTGGGGAGGCCTGATGTTCTGAAACAGAGGGAAGGGTGTTCCTCAAGAGCATTGGGGGCTCCCAAATGGAAGAGAGTCTGGTGTGTCAAGGCCTCAGCATTGCTGCAAATATCTACGAATCTGGTCCTTCAAGCAGTGAATCTTGGCTGTGACTGTGGGCCTTAGGGGAGGGTGAGAGAGGAATAGAAGAGATGGAAGAGGGGGTAACTGAGGGACAATGGAATTGTTCCACATTTCATGTATTGATGGATATAGGCCATGATAAATCTCACCAAAACTTTATCAAAGTGTATAGTGTAAAACATAAACCATAATCTAAGTAAAAAATTAGGAAATTGTACAGTATAAAATATAAACCATAATGTACACCAAAGTGGAGCCATGATTGGTAGCTATGTTTCAATATCTGTACATCAGCTATAGCAAATATAACATCCATATGTAAAAAGATCATAGCTGGGGAAGGGGGAAGATGGTTTGATGTTGGGTATATGGGAGTCCCCTATATTGTATATGTGACTGTACTGTGATCTACAACTTTTTTGAAGACAAAATTAATTTTTTTAAAAATGGATGTAGATACTGAGGAAGAAATGGATGAGATTGCCTTGCCCCTGTACATACAGGGCAACACCTATTAAAGTGATGAAAGGCAAAACCTCAAATCAAAGTTTTATGCTATTTTTCATTTTTTAATACCCCAATTTATTTTTTACTTCATTTTAGTTTTTCTAAATTAGGATGCATTCTATTTCTACCCTTTAAACCTATCATTACCATTTCATTTTCCTAATAATTGAATTTGGCAAAATATTAGGCTTCATTACTTAAGAAATTTTGAATTACAAACAAGTTCAACTATAGCAGGGGAGGAGCACTGGTGTGAGATATGATTGATGGGGGACACATGTTTGGGAGGAAGTTCACCAGGGCATCTATGTTGGGTTTATGAAAATGTTCAAATATTCTTTGGGTATTTTTATATTAGGTAGAGTTACACACGACAACTGAGGGAGTTCTGAGTTCCTAGCCAGGGGAGCTCTGTCACATTCCCCAATGGAGCAGCAACAATTCCCCAAGTACAAGGGCAAAGACCAGTGAAGAAGCATGGTCCAATGATGGGACCTTAATACTTATGACTATGCTCATGAGCCTGTGTGCTTTATAATCCAGATAGGCCTAGAGCAGCAAGGTGCGTAAGAGGTACCTCCTGAAAATCATCATGTTGCTCAAATGTGACCACTCTCTAAGCTAAACTCAGCATGTAAATATATTGCCTTCACCCCAGCATGGGACATGATTCCTGGGGATGAGTCTCCCTGGGGCCGAGGGATTACAACCAATCAACAGCAGGTGATGTAAGTAGAAAAAGACTTTGAATAAAGGAGGGAAATGGAAAAGCCATATGAGTTTACACAGGTAAGAGACATCAAAATGAGCCAGGAGGTCATCAGAGGGGTCATGCTTATGCCCTTCTCAGCAGGATCCCAGAGACTGCCAAAGTACCTCAGGTATTGGTGCTCCTGAGAACTATGGAGACACACAGGATCTACAGTCATGGCAGATAACTCTGGAGTTCAGTGTGTTGGCAGTGGACACTATTTTGAAATTTGTGTTCCTGAGTGTGATGGAGTTGGACTCAGGTGTGACCTGTCTATACATGACTCTTCTTTCATTTTTACTGAACCCATGGTTGGTGCTGGGGTTGGTGTATACTCAGGAGACTTGAATATCTGGACTGGCAATGTGCCAACTGGGTCCTGAGCCTCAGCAGAGTTGCAAAACCTACTCTCCAGTTCATTGAACTTACCTAGGTCAGCTAAAAGGGTGGGAAGATAATCAGCTACCATACAGGGAACCAAGTGTCTACAACTGCAAGCAGGTGAATCACATCCAACAGCCATGAGGGATTTAAGATCCCTTTCAATTAAGAGTTGGAGTGGACATCACCGTCCCAGGGTCCACAGGATGGAGGAATAAAATATGGATTACAGTGGATTTGCTGATATTCTAATATAAAAATATTGTGACTCTAGCAATGGAAGAAATTGTATCATTGATGTGGAGATGGTGGCCATGGGAGTTGCTGAGGGCAGGGAGAGGGAAGAAGGGGTGTGATATGGGGACATTTTCGGGACTTGGAGTTGTCTGATATTGCAGAACCAGATGTACCCTCCATAACCCACTGAATGGACTGGGGTAGAGTGTAAACAACAATGTAAACTATAATCCATGCAGTGCTCCAAAATGTGTTCACCAAATGCAATGTATGTGCCACAAAGATGAAAGAGGATGTCACCGTGGGAGGAGTGGGGGTGGATGGAGTATATGGGAACTTCTTATAGTTTTTAATGTTATATTTTTTGTGTGATCTATGTATCTTTAAAGAAATAGACAAAAATTTAAAAATTAAGAAAATAAAAGCTATTTCCATAGCCAAAAAAAGTATATATATCACAACTTTTCTAAAGATAATGCTAAGTAGTGCATTTCATTAGTGTACATTAAGGAAATAACCAAATCTCTCTTAAGGGAGCTTAAATATGAGCTGTATCTTGAATGATAACATCTTTCTTTCCCATTAAGGAGGAAGATGGATCAGAATGGAGCACTCTGACCTAAAACATGAAGAGATAAAGAGGCTGGTTGTTTTCATGAAGGTGTGAATTTCAATAGATAGGAAAAATGAAGCAAGATACGTGTAAGAATGATAAGGAAAACAGCAGAAAATTTAACTTGGCTTACAAACCTAGAGGCTTTATTTTTCTGACAAAATTTTATTATTATTTAGGAAGATTACTATGATCTCAGTGAAGAAGACTCACTGGGTACAGTAATAAAAAGTTGATGCCTGAAATCTGCAGTGGAAACTGTTAATGTTGCTTAGGAGATGATAAAGGTGTGAACATGGATACAGAGAAGAAACCCAGGTATTTAACTTTATGAAGCTCCTAGAATTAATGGAATGTAAATAGTTAGAAAAAGCATACGACAAGAAATACTACTCCACAAATAATGACTAGAAAGAGAACATCACTTCAGTGAACTTCAACTTGTTTTTATTGAGTTCCTTCTGCAGTATTTACATTTTGTCAAGCCAAGAAGTAAATGAAGGAGCTGCCTTTTTGAAGGATAGAAATATTCAGGTTTTTTCTCCTAGTAGAAAGTGTTTATCTTTGTTAAAATACTTCATTCTTAGTATGACCAGTAGCATCATCAACACATAATTTAAGTTGAAATATTTTTAATAAAAGATGTGCACTTTTAACCAGGGTATTTAATAACCAAAAATCAGCCTATGTGAATCAACCTCAATTCGCCTGGCTAAGCTCTGTTCAAACTCCCAGGTATGTAGCTTCTAATATATATACTTTTTTGATTGTTTTTAAGATATTCTAAGAAAGATTTTAAAAGGCCCTGTATTATTATTTGACAACAAATCAATAGCAGGGACATGCTCTTCTTGTGGAGAGAGACTATTCTGTGAATATAAAGTATTTAGGAACTGGGGACTTGCTAATTGCAATGCTGACATTTAAAATTGATTTCCTTCTACATTTCTGTTTGACAGCTCGTCCTGAATGTTAGTCCTTGTGACTATTATATGCACTTACTTGATTTAGTCTGAGGACATCAACCCTATTTTACTGCCTCTTCTGTAGAATGGTGACAATGATTGTTAATATTTCATTTCTAGTTTCTTTATGAGGAAATTTTTTGAGGTTCTAATGGGTTTCTTCCCTTTTGGTATCACTCCTTTTTTGAAAATATGCTACTGCCCCCTAGGATACAATGGAAGACCAGCAGTAACAAGGAACAGAAGAGCGTCCCTTTTCTATTCATCGATCCTATGTAAGTTCCCTGAACCTAAGGCCATGAAAAACTATTACAGCTAATAGTACATCATTAGAATTTGGTAGCTTCTATTAAATAAGGTCACACTTTTCCATCAAAACCTCATAGGATATCTGATTTAGGTGGGAGTAATCTTGATGTAGAATTATGTTAGAGGGATTAATTATTTGCATTCTTCACTTCCAATACTCAACCATGTCTAGTATCATCTCTGCAAAGAATTTCACCACAACCAGGCAACCTTTACCCTCAGAGAACTAAGGACATGTTGGCTTTTTTTTTTTTTGCTCCTAATCCCATAAACAATGGGGTTGAGAAAAGGTGGTACCAGAAGAAACATATTGGCAATGAAGATGTGCCTTTGGGGATCTACATTATGGCCAAAGCGGTGGGTGAGGAAGGTCATGATGGCTGTTGAGTAGAAAACGAGGATGACACAGACTTGGGAACCACATGTCCCTGACTTTAAGACTGACTTCCCATGATGGAAGATGAAAGACTGCACAGAGAATTAGGACATAAGATACAGTAATGAAAAATCCATCACAGGAACCAATGACTGAGGCCACACTGAGGCTGTAACTTTTGGTGGCCCCTGTGTCCACACATGCAAGCTTCACCACAGCCATGAACTCACAGTAGGTGTGGGCAATTATTCAACTCCTGCAGTAGGTCATCTGCCTAAGGAGGATAGGTGTGGGAAAAGAAGGCCACACCCCAAATTACCATAGCAGCTCCCATGTTGTCAGTGCAAGTGTGGGTGAGAATAGTGGCATGGTGCAGGGGGTGAAATGTGGCCACATAGCAATCAATGGCCATGGCCAGGAAGAAGCCTGATTCCATGGCAGTAAAGCTGTGGATGAAGAACATTTGGGCCAGGCAAGCATCAAAGGCAATGTCATGGGCTCCAAGCCAGAACAGACAGAGCATGCGGGGCAGGGTAGAAGTGGAGAGGACCAGGTCAGTGACTGACGGTATGCACAGAAAGAGGAACATGGGCTCGTGGAGGCTTTGCTCTGCCCGCACCACGGCCAGGATGGTCATGTTCCCCACCACAGCCACCACATACATGGAGCAGAAGGGGATCCCGATCCAGACATGCAGGTGCTCCAGGCCTGGGATGCCCATCAGTGAGAAGGAATTTGCAGCAATTTGAGATGTATTCACTGGCCCTATTGTCCTGCTGCCTTTTGTTTCTCATGGATGGAATTCTCCTGTTTAGGGCAAATATTCTTTGCCAAGAACATCACAACTAAACCTAAAAAGAAATGAAAATTGTATCTTGAAAACCCTCAAACACCACATGTTGGAAAACATTCACGATTACAATTTAGATCGAAAAAACATAGTGACGTTAGGCAAAAACTACACTTGCAGCCTCAAACTATTAACTTTAAATCCAGTTCTTAATCTCGTGGATTTGTTAAAATGAAAAATAAATTTAAAATTTGCTATCTGTTCGTGATAAAAATCCAATGCCACTTTTTAAAATTCATAATTTCTTTAAATTATAAGATCATATTAGCTTTTGATAGAAACATTGCATTTGATAAATGGAGGAGATCTTAGAATTCACCTATCCCAACTTCCTTCTTAAATGTTATTCTTAAATATAATTTTCTAGCTGCTGTCTGAGTGTTCTCGGGTATGGGTTTCTCATTTCTTAGACACTTCGTTGCCTGTTTTTTTCTGACTCCTTTGTAATGTCATGAAGCCTGTCCCTGGAGTGAGGTGATAGTACTGGTCTCTTCCACTGTCATGCTACAAATTTTAACAATTTTTACCTGATGATCTTTGCAAAATAGGAGGATGGAAATCATGCCTCCACTAGGCTTTCTATTTCCAGGTAAGATCATCCCGTTTAATTTGTGTCCAGTTTTCAGAAATCCTCATTTTCTACTTAAACACTTCTGAACTCTCCCCAGGATTCCCCAGTAGGATTCTCCTTCTTAAATTTTACTACTTGTAGTGTGAACAGACCAATCACTGCAGGGATCAATGTGGCTAGTATCTATTTTGGTTTGTGCAGTATTAATGTGGTCTTGATTTATATCATTTTTTATACGAAATAAAGAAGAAAAATCATATTTAATGTGCTCTGTAATGTATAAGACAGTGCCCTGGAATTTTTGTATATGTTGAATGTTGGCTGGAAAAGCAATGAAAACTAAATATTGCTTTTCAATTTTACCAATTAGGAAATAATTGGTACCAATAATGCAAAAGCATCACAGAAAGAATGGTAAAGCAACCAGAATTCTAACAAAACTGTATGACTACAAAGTACATTCTGTTTCCATTATGTAAATCACAATCTCTCCTTTCACAGTTATTAAATTCATAATAAGCCATAATTTGACAAACTTCTGTGTAATTTTTAAAGTCAAATTTCTCAAGTTAGCTGTTAAGCAAAAGCTTTTTCTAAAAAAAGTAGAACTTTGTACTTACGTTGATAAATTTTATTATTTTAGATAATACTTTAACATTATCCTCATGTGTTTCTATTTTCATTATCATTATTAAGCATTGATCACTGTTAATTTTTTAGCACAAATTTAATCAGCAAATCTGAGTTATTGTAGCTGTGTATAGTATATCTACATCTAAGCAATCAAAAATGATTTTTATAAAAGTTTAGACCAATCATAGAATTCTTTACATCACCCCCAGAAATGGTGTTTTCCCTTTAATCAGCATAGTCCACACATTGGCCAATAATTAGTTAGGATTTGTTGAAATTACTATTAATATTAGAAATAATGAACACTGTGAACTGCATTGCAATTTGTAAAGTGGTGCTCTTGAGTGTTTCGTTAATTAGAATAGCACTCATGTCATCCAGTGTTCTGTGAGGAGTTTGAAATACATGTAAGAGATTTAGGAGTTTGGCTAAAATACTTCCCTGTCTGACTTGGGCTTTACAAGAGCATTATTTTCAGAATATTTTCAAGTATTATGACATTTGTCTAAGATGAAATAAAGTTTAAAAAGAGTGGAAACCCTTAAATTTCTTAACTATCACTAGTAATACTTTCAATTCTATTTTTCTTATTCCTTCTGATTATTTTCTGATCCTCCATAGTCTCTTTCTATATACTGATTTTAAGTGCCTCTATCTCCCTAATAAGTATTTAAGTTATGTATATTGATTTTTCTGTATCCCCAGTTTCCTTTTCTGTAAAGTGGGGTAACAAATGATTGTTGGGAAGATTAAATTAAGATGTTAACAACTAAGAGCAATATCCAACACAGAGAAAGAACTCAAGAAATCAAGTATCAGGCATTGGAATTTTGTCATTCATCCATAAGTAAGATGTATGTAATAAAGTTTGTAAGAAGCAGCATGACATAGTCATATATGCATGATCAATAACAAAATCATTCTTTCCAGCCTTTTCACCAGCACCTTTCTTTCTGTGCTTCCTTTGCTTACATCATACTTCTAATCATTTCTTAAATATACCATGTTTCTGTGTAAAATGATGCATTTTTTACATGCATTTCTCTCTTGCTGTGTCCCCTCCTTTACTTTTTTTCATTTCGCTTTGCTCATCTTTTAGCATCTAGGTCAAAAGCCATCTCCTCTATGAATTTCTCCTGGATTTCCTCAGAGATTGGCAGATTAATTCTGTGCTCTTTGCCTCTTTATATTTCCTTTTGACAGACATTTTCAAATTGTGGGATATTAGATTTACTATTTTAATTGTTTATTAACATTATCACCATCACTAATATTTCATTATCTTTCTTCCTCATAAACGTATATTCTTCTCAGTATATAAGCTGTGGCGTAGCTAGTTATTACTATGACCCAGCCCAATGCCTAGTATCAAATGTTCTTTCTAAATAGGATAAGAAAAGTGGCTCCTCAGTCTGTCTAACTTACAAGCCATGCAGGAGCCAAGGGTATGTTACTTCCCAAAATCGGCATAAATGCAATGCTATTTCTATTATGTATTTAGATTTAGTCAAGATGCCTTTATGTCAATGTTAAAGATACATAAATTTCCTGTCCCCTCTGTCAATAGTGAAAGAAAAAGTTTTCTGATCTTTGAAAGATCTTTTTTTCTCATTGTTTTGTTCTTCCATGATTATAAGACAGGACTCCAGGTGCAGCCAGGCAGAGAAGCTCTTTGAATGTAGAACTGAGGTCAATGACTGATTAATTCGAGGGTTTGAAGATCTCCATTATCCAAATCTCCATTTCCAGAGACCGATGAAACTATTCACATTTCTCTCTGCTGGCATTAAGAACCTTTAACCATTCACGAAAGAGCTGGATATTTGTATGCACACATGCCTTCAGAGGAAACTAAATTTTTATGCTACTTGTTTGTGCACATGTACTTTTAAATTATGGTATAATATGCATATAGATTGTAGCACACAGGGACTTTTTAATTGTTTGCTACTATGCAAAAATCCCCTCAAGCATAACACAACAATATTCAGATAAATACATTCAAATATATACAAATGAATACACTTAAATAAGTTTTTACTTAAAAGCACAGGAAAAACTAAGTCAAGTGTATTAAAAACACAGCCTGAATTTTCCTTTCAAAGTATCAGTTTTTCTAGACCTCAAAAATCAAAGTTTCAAAGTGGTAGAAAAGAAGATATATATAATTTTTTTAAATCTGACTTCTGAAGAAATCTTGATCTCCCACTAAGTGGTAATCTGGAAGTCTTATTTGCACAGATTAAATAGTTAAAAAGATTAACTATGTCAAATAATTTTTAATGCAATTAAAAGAACATAAGGGTCTGCGTTGGTCAGGAAGAGAAAGGAAGCAAAGAGAAAAGGAAGACTGGTATATTTTGCCTAAATCTTCGCCACAATACAGACACTTTTTTACCTTACTCCTAAATATTTTTCCTTCCTCATGATTTGCTATGATTGCCCAACCTCTAATCCTTAATATGAGGAATCTGGGGATGTTTTTGGTTCACAGCTGTCTATGATCCCATGACCTGTTTTGATCAAACAATTTTACCTGATGCCATTTTAATTCTAATTTGGAATATCTATGATCCTATACTCCATATACTTCATTAATCAATTAATTAAATATAATACATTATATTTGTATTAGTTACAAAGAAAGAGTACACTCTGCCTTAATATATGTAAATGAGTTTTAGTTATAACTTTGTTAAAGACATTTAAAAAGTAAGACATTATCCTTTTGGGGAAATTGTAAATCTGTAAACACAGATGTTTCAATGTTGCCCTCTTCTTTCTCCTCATGTCTTGTATCACTGAAATAACTCACCAAAATTAAAGGAGTTCAGTGAGGGGGGTGGAGGGTATATGGGGACATCATATTTTTTTAATGTAATATGAAATAAATAAATAAAGACAAAAAAATAAAAAGTAAATCTTGGTCATCCAGAGAGCCAGTTTCAATTAGGAGCAGCTACAAAGAAGTATACATAGAAAACATGAGTTGAAGTTACATCTGACTCCAGGTCCCAGTGGATTAAAATTCTAGGCACCTGGGGGACTGAAGGTCCTCTGAGATAAGGGTTTTTTTCCCCCAAACTATAAGACCTAAATTAATTTAATATAGAATAATTAATCTCAACTATCCTTGGAATTATAATTCATTTTTATTTTCCATTCTTTTTTCATATGCTTCATGCTTTGACATGGAATATATTTGCTAGATATATTTGGGGAATTTTTAGAAAGCCAGAAAACCATGGAAAAGGAGTAATATTTATTTATTGAGAAGCTATCATTTTGAAGGTCCTAGGTTAAGTTTTTCATATCTGTCATTTCGTTTGATCTTCACAACAACATTTGGAAACAGAAAATTTCCACTACACACATGAGAATACAGATAGACTGATAGATTAAATAAGTGGTACAAAATTTTAGAGCTGATAAAGTCTGGATAAGATTCAGATATCTCTGGATCTAAATTTCATTTTCTTAATCACTATACATGACCAAGATTCAAAATGAATTATGCCTGAATAAAAGCCCACACTCTTTCATATACAAATGGTGAATTTCAAGGATTATGACTGTCAATATCCAAATTATCAGCATGTGTCTTGATAATTTTGTCCCGCTATGTTTCTGGTGTAACTTGTTTGTCCATAGCACCTCCATGAGTCCCCCTGAGTTTCAGACAGTCTGGGTGTTTTTACCATCTCCTTAAGGTTCTTTCTTATATTTTTCCTTCTGCCAGTAATACCTTTCCCCCTTCCTTAGCCCACACCTGCTCATTTCTCACTCATTGTAACATTGCAGGTAGAATTCCACTGCCTCAAGGAAGTCTGTCCTATCTTATATTATGTTTTTGTTTTACATGTCTATTTTATTGTGTATTCTTCCATTGTAAATTTATTATGTTAATAATTATTAAATGTTTGTAACACCAGGCCAAGTTTCCAGGATTCACTCATACAGGCATTAATCTGTAAACCCCAAAGACATCAATCATACAGACTATGATATGAATGGTATCCCCTGCATTTAAGGAATGGAAACTAAATCTAACATGAGCCATCAATATCTAAGAGCAAGCATTGCACTAAGTAGCTTCTAATTAAATATTTCATGAAAAAAATGACTGAAAGGAATGGAGGAATTAATTAAAATTTGTTGTAAGAATTCTAAGTCAACACTCTTTAAGGAAAATGGTTGCAACATGATCAGTGTATTTGGAATCTCATTGATATTATATAAAATTTATGAAGTCTCTATTATACACCAAGAGTTTTGCTGAAAGCTTTGTAAATATTGCCTTT